>NC_050173.1:54363403-54372523 GCF_008315115.2 Sander lucioperca | reverse complement strand
ATAATAAGTGAGCTGAACTCCTCTTGAATTCCATTTCCTTAATATAACTCTGTAATTCTCCACCTAATTAATACATAAAAAATGTGTAAGTTCCTACTGTATGTTGCAGAATATCTTATCTGACATACTTATAATGCTAACAATTTAGGCAAAAATCAACATGATTTGGTAGCACTTTATAATAACTACACATAATTCATCATGTATTAAGCATTAGTTACCTATTAGTTAGTTTGTCCATCATTATTATTTTTTTTGTTCATACATAATTCATCATCAGTAAAGCATTTGCTCACACAGTTATGAATGGTTTGTTCATAGTAAACAAGCCTATTAGTTAATTGTTTGTTGATCATAATTAATCTAATGTTCATACATAATTCATCATCAGTAAAGCATTTATTCACAGAGTTATAACTGGTTTGTTCATAGTAAACAAGCCTATCTAGAAAAATACTTTTGTAAGTACATGACTTATACTTAATAGATAATGAAACAACCATTTATAAATGAAATAATTTCCCCATTATAAACCAGTTGCAAACTATTACTAAATGCTTTGTTCATCATTTGTAAAGCATTGCTCTTATGTTAATTCTCATAAATAAAGCATTTGTATACACACTCATAAATGGTTTGTTCATAGTAAATAAGGCTCTCCAAAATTATGTTTATAAATAGAAGTTTGACACTAAATAATTATTGCGAAAACTTAAATAATTTTCCCTTTATAAACTATTTACAAACTATTAGTAATTTCTTTATCATTTGTAAAGCATAATTCCTACATTCATTCTAATCAGTAAAGCGTTTGTAAATACAGTTAGTAAATGGTTGGTCCATAGTATGTAAGCCCATGTAAAACGTTTGAGTTGATGTTTTTAATAATTCATAAATGATGCATTAACCATTTGTAAATTAAGTCATTTTACCATTATTAATTAGGTACTCAGGATTGTATAAGGTTGGTTAAAAGTAGGAACTTAATGATTAATAGACTATCTAGACCTACATTCGTTCATGCCTTAAAGAAAATGTTATGATTGAAAAATAGGCCTAAACTAATAGCTGGGGTGTTAATACATCTGTTACAAATACCAATAATGTAATCCATGACTAATGACTAATTCAGGAGTTACTGCTGGTTAGTTAAGTATATTGTGTGAGCCCATCTAAAGTGAGTACTTTCTATGCTTTACAAAGCATTTATAAATAAGTTGCAAAGGCTACCAGAACCTGGACACACATGTATTGTTCTATTTGGACACGCCTTCAGAAATATGCCTACGGATAGTTAGTGTGTTAATGCATCTTTAACAAGCACTTACCAAAACATCAATTCATGATTAACTCATGAGTTACTATTGATTAGTTGACTACATGGCGTGAGCCCATCTAAAGTGAGGACTTGCTGTGCTTTACAAAGCATTTATAAAAATGTTGCAAAGCCTAGCAGATACAAAGAGACACAAGTAAAACAAGTATTTGTAACCCTTATTACATTGTAGTAAGAATGTACATTTATGAAATAGCTCATAGTAGGTTTTGTAGTTGATATCAATGTGAATTTGGACCAGAATCAGAAGAAAACTAGATTGTTAAGAGCCAGAGAATTGAACGTCAATAAAGAGACTAGGAAACCAGGTTAAAGTTTGAGAAGTGTATTAATATACATAGAAACATGGCATACATACAGATAAACACAGGTATGAAAAATAACAACTAAAATAATAAAGTACACACATAACAGAAACCCGTTTCAGTTCTATGAGCTCAATTGTTCTTTGATGACGAGTTCAGAGATGTTCAACGTTGGAGCCCATATGACTTTGGTTTCTGTTTGTCCTACCACCATGAAGAAGGAATCCAGGGCAATCCGTCTAAGTTCAGAGTCTCCATCCTGTAGCTCGCCACCCAGCCAACTGAACTGGGAATCTCTAAACCCTGGACGTCTCTGGGATCTGAAGAGTCGATGTGGTCCAATATCCCTCTGTGGACTGGACCTCCCCTGCGTAGTGTTTCTCAAATCTCCACGTCCTCCACCTGTAGATAAGGCCAAATCAGTTCTCTCAATTACTATTCAGTAATAAAATCAATTGCTTAGGCTACAATGAAAATAAAATGAGGTCATATTTCAGTTAACCCATATTGAAATATCTAAATCTCTATTCAGGTTGTACAACCGTTCTTAAATTTCTTCTCTTAGGTATCAAAAGTATATAAATCCCTTTCAGGTATCAAAAGTACATTAATAATTAACAGGCAACCTTTATACAAAAAATACATTTCTAATTTAAGTTTTATGGAACCTACCTTAGTAACATTAACACTATCCTTGTCGTGAGGCAGGGAATAATAGGACCCAAATGCAGAGAGAGGCAGGCAGGAGAAAGTTGGCGTTGAGGATTTATTGAGAACAAAAAACACAGCACAGAGGCTGGAAAAAACACAACGAAAAACTCTGAGGGAAAACTTACAAAACTAAAGCAGGGAGGAATCCAAAACAAAGGCCCAGGCTACACACGCAGACAAGATACAGGAACAACAGGAACAAACTGACAGCACAGGGACACAAACGGACGCAAAACAATCTGACAAGAGACATGGGAAACACAAGGAGTAAATACACTGGGTAACAAGGTAACGAAGGGCAGGTGACACAGCAGATGAAACACATTAGGAGAGACAGAATAATCAACAAAGGCGGGAAAACACAGGAAGTAAAACAATACACGACAAGACAGAAAACTAGACAAAAATCACATCTATCTTCTATCAAAATAAAACAGTAAACAGAACATAATACCAAACAGGGAACAGAAATATACACGAAAAACAGTCCACAGAATACACAAAACAGGATAAATCTACAAGACAGGGAACAGAAAATTACAGAATACATATACAAAACAGCAACAGAAATATACAAAAACAGCAACGGAAATATACATACAAATATACAGGTAACAGAAACATCCACAACCACAACAGTACCCCTTCCTTAAGGGACAGATCCCAGACGTCCCAACAAACAAAAAAGTCAATCCTGGGAGGGTGGAGAGGGACCGAACGGGGGATAATCAAAAAGGTTCCAAAAACAAAGAGTCCAAGAAACCAAAAACAACCCAAAGAGGGCGGAGAGGGTCAATGGGGGGAAACAGAGAGTCAATGGGAACTGGGTTAGGAGCACTGGAGACAGGGGACAGAGGGCACTAGGGCATGGAGGACCAGTGAGCACTCGGGCACTGGGGACAGGAGACTGAACTACTTAAACCAGCAGGACTGCTGGCAGCAGTGGAGGGGGAACCCCTCCGGCGTCTGACGGCGAAGGCAGAATCCTTCAGCTCAGCTGGGCTGGAGTCAGGCGGCAGGTCAGCTGATCTGGCGCCAGGTGGCCAGGCAACGGGGGCAGAGGTTGACTAGGGTGCCGACAGAACACGAGAGGCAGGAGTAGGTCTGACCGCCGACAGGGCACGAGGGGCAGGCCAGCCGGGGCCAGCCGGGGTTCTGGGAGGCTGCTAGCCAGCCGGGGTTCTGGGAGGCTGCTAGCCAGCCGGGGTTCTGGGAAGCTGCTACAGGCAGTTCTCAATTCAGTTCATACCTGCATCTGATGCACTTGTTTCTAGTGTGAAGTCCAATCAATAGCCTACTTAATCACCAGACAGCGTCAGTCCAATCACTTGATTGTAGTAGATGTCTCCTGATTTCTGATCTTGGAAGTAGTTTGTGTCTCTATTAAATGTTATAATCAGTGTCACAGGATGAATCAGACCATGTTTTATTCCTGCCTGATGTAGTTTCAATTTCAGATATTTAAACTGCGCTCTTCTCTTGGACACTTCTGCTGTTAAATGTTAAATGTTACATCCCTCTGAAATGGAGGACTTTTTCTTGCTTTGCTATTTGTAAAATAGCCTCTTTGGCCGCATACCTCTGCATCCTGACGATCATCGGTCTCGAACCATGTTTTGTAATAGGCCCCACTCTGTGCGCAATATCCACTTTGGGTTTATTAGGCATATTTTTTATCTTTAAAGAGCTTAAACAGAGGTTGTAATTTATTCATTGCTTCGGTTATTTCTTCCTTTATTATTGCATGGATCGAGACAGCTAATTCCGCTTTATTCACCTGTGCAGCGTCGCTTTCCAATTCACTCTCAGCTGATCCTCTCCCAGCTGGAACAGGTGAGGTAACAACAGTTGGAGGTAACCTGCAGTGCTTTTTTTCCTCGGCATCCAGTGATCCTTTTCCTCATCTTACTAGACTGATTTTCCTTTACATCAATAGTTCTTAGTCAGGAGGAAACTTTGGAACCTTTATTACTTAATCTGTTTTAGGAGTTCAGCGTCCTTGGTGTTCCACACACTCACTCTCTGCAACCGGACATGGCGGTGGGTATCACCAATGATTTCCTGAATGGATTAGATTCTGCTCCAAACAGCTAAGTGACATGTAATGCTCTTCATCATCGTCTCCAAAAGCTGCATTCAGAAACCACCTCGCTGCTTATCTGACAGCTTAATTTATAATTTAATAATTTATACTGTTTATTGATCCCCAGTGGGGAAATTACAATTTACACTCTGTTAGAATACACACACACATGCTCAGGACCTATTCATGCACAAATGGAGAGATGTCAGAGTGAGTGGGCTGCCAGTGCTGGACCAGCAGCCTGAGCAGTTGGGGGGGGTACGGTGCCTTACTCAAGAGCACCTGGCAGTGCCCAGGAGGTGAACTGGCATCTCTCCAGCTACCAATCCACACTCTGTACTTTGGTCCGTACTTGAACCGGCAACCCTCCGGTTCCCAACCCAACTCCCTACGGACTGAGCTACTGCCACCCCAAAATTAGTTCCAATTTACTGCCACCCAGCTTTAGTTCCTTTACACATTCAGAATATTAAAACTAAATACAATCAGATAATAAATGATGATGTATTATTACAGATTACTAGCTGCAACATTAAAGTCATCAGTCATTAGAAACCAGTAATATCATACTGATTATTCTGCAGAATCACCACTTTTACCTTTGGTACTTTAAGTATTTTGATGGAGATACTTTTGTGCTTTTACTTATTTCTACACTGTGGTATCAGTACTTTAACTTGAGTACTTTGTGGTATATTTTATATTCTTATTTTTTATTATGATATAATATTTTTATTTTGTCGACGTTTGAACTAAGTATATTGAATATAAAGTTATAAACAAAGTTTGAGCACAGGGGAATGTTTATCTCTAAAAGACAGACAGATAGACAGGCAGAGAGACAGACAGAGAGACAGATACAGACAGACAGGCAGACAGACAGAGAGACAGACAGACAGACAGTTCTGTGTAACATCAACTTCATTCCAACTCTAACTCTAGTTTAACTTCTTTTGTGATTTATGGTAAATTAAAACTCATTTAGATGAACTGAAACCTAATTTAGGAGTAAAATGTGTAGAAATGATGACTAATGTAGACTATAGCTGAGAGGATGTAATAGTTGTAAGTTGATGAATGATATATTTAAATATGTGATATATAATTGTTCTTTTGTTGTCTTTATTGGAAGCTGTGGATGTTTAAAGGTTGAACTCTAATGAAATCAACATTTGAAATCAGTTTAAAGAGATTTGTCCATCTGGTGGAGAGACTCAGCAGCACAGAGGGGGAGGTGCATGATGGGAAATGGAGGATCCAACAGTCTCACCAGTTTCTCATGCTTCATTTGTCTTTCTTCTGTTGAAGTTTTTGGCGTTTTTGTTCCTGTTTTGTGACGTTACTGTTGCTGTTTACAAGTTGTGGTTGTTTATGAATGATAATGATTTTTTTTAACTTGTAGTCACCTTTCTCAACGTTGTTGTGTCTTCTTTAACGTTGTTGTTCCTGTGTCTCTGTTGTTGACATGGAAGATAGATTTACATGTTGTTGATGACCTGATCAAACAGCTGAAGTTGATTTCCTTTCTCCAGCCGTCAGAAAACAAACTGTCGTCTCCCTGCCCAGCGTAGAGTCCCATGAAGAAGGAAATGTAACCGTCATTCAAATAAAAGAAGTTCTCTGCTTCCTACATGGAGTCTAACTCTCCCTTATTTATTCATTGGGACACATTTAAAGCTGTCCAAACCAAATATATAATATAAAGTTATAAACAACAATGTTTGAGCCCAGGGGAACGTTCAACTCTAAAAGTTGGGCAGCGTGTTGCTATGGTTACCGTGTTGAAGGACATCATCCATCCATCCATCCATCCATCTTCGTCCGCTTATCCGGTGCTCCTTTCGACGCGAAGGAGCAGCAGCTCTACTCCGAGCTCCTCACGGATGACTGATCTTCTCACCCTATCTCTAAGGGAGACACCAGCCACCCTCCTGAGGAAACCCATTTCGGCCGCTTGTACCCTGGATCTCGTTCTTTCGGTCATGACCCAGCCTTCATGACCATAGGTGAGGGTAGGAACGAAAACTGACTGGTAGATCGAGAGCTTTGCCTTCTGGCTCAGCTCTCTTTTCGTCACAACGGTGCGATAAATTGAATGTAATACCGCACCCGCTGCGCCGATTCTCCGACCAATCTCCCGCTCCATTGTTCCCTCACTCGCGAACAAGACTCCAAGGTACTTGAACTCCTTCACTTGGGGTAAGGACTCATTCCCTACCTGGAGAAGGCACTCCATCGGTTTCCTGCTGAGAACCATGGCCTCAGATTTAGAGGTGCTGATCCTCATCCCAGCCGCTTCACACTCGGCTGCGAACCGATCCAGTGAGTGCTGAAGGTCACAGGCCGACGATGCCATCAGGACCACATCATCCGCAAAAAGCAGCGATGAGATCCCCAGCCCACCGAACTGCAACCCCTCTCCACCCCGACTACGCCTCAATATCCTGTCCATAAATACTACAAACAGGATTGGTGACAAAGCGCAGCCCTGGCGGAGGCCAACTCTCACCTGAAGCGAGTCCGACTTACTGCCGAGAACCCGGACACAGCTCTCGCTTTGGTTGTACAGAGATTGGATGGCCCTGAGAAGGGACCCCCTCACCCCATACTCCCGCAGCACCTCCCACAGTATCTCCCGGGGAACCCGGTCATAGGCCTTCTCCAGATCCACAAAGCACATGTAGACCGGTTGGGCATACTCCCAGGCTCCCTCCAAGATCCTTGCGAGAGTAAAGATCTGGTCCGTTGTTCCACGACCAGGACGGAATCCGCATTGCTCCTCTTCAACCTGAGGTTCGACTATCGACCGAACCCTCCTTTCCAGCACCTTGGAGTAGACTTTACCGGGGAGGCTGAGAAGTGTGATAAAAAAAAAATAATAATAATTGGCACACACCCTCTGGTCCCCCTTTTTGAACAGGGGAACCACCACCCCGGTCTGCCACTCCTTAGGCACCATCCCAGACTTCCACGCAATGTTGAAGAGGCGTGTCAACCAAGACAACCCCTCCACACCCAGAGCTTTAAGCATTTCTGGACGGATCTCATCAATCCCTGGGGCTTTGCCACTGTGGAGTTGTTTAACTACCTCAGCAACTTCCACCAGGGAAATTGACGACAATCCCCCATCATCCTCCAGCTCTGCCTCTACCATAGAGGGCGTATTAGTCGGATTTAGGAGTTCCTCAAAGTGCTCCTTCCACCGCCCTATTACCTCCTCAGTTGAGGTCAACAGCGTCCCATCCTTACTGTACACAGCTTGGATGGTTCCCCGCTTCCCCCTCCTGAGGTGGCGAACGGTTTTCCAGAAGCACCTTGGTGCCGACCGAAAGTCCTTCTCCATGTCTTCTCCGAACTTCTCCCACACCCGCTGCTTTGCCTCTTTCACGGCAGAGGCTGCAGCCCTTTGGGCCCTTCGGTACCTTGCCATTGCCTCTGGAGTCCTCTGGGATAACATATCCCAGAAAGACTCCTTCTTCAGTCGGACGGCTTCCCTGACCACCGGTGTCCACCACGGTGTTCGTGGGTTACCGCCCCTTGAGGCACCTAAGACCCTAAGACCACAGCTCCTCGCCGCAGCTTCAGCAATGGAAACTTTGAACATTGTCCACTCGGGTTCAATGCCCCCAGCCTTCACAGGGATGCACGAAAAGCTCCACCGGAGGTGTGAGTTGAAAGTCTGTCGGACAGGGGCCTCCTCCAGACGTTCCCAATTTACCCGCACTACCCGTTTGGGTTTACCAGGCCTGTCCAGAGTCTTCCCCCACCCCCTGACCCAACTCACCACCAGATGGTGATCAGTTGACAGCTCTGCCCCTCTCTTCACCCGAGTGTCCAAAACATACGGCCTCAGATCAGATGAAACGATTATAAAATCGATCATTGACCTTTGGCCTAGGGTGCTCTGGTACCAAGTACACTTATAAGCATCCCTATGTTGGAACATGGTGTTCGTTATAGACAATCCATGACTAGCACAGAAGTCCAACAACAAACAACCACTCTGGTTTAGATCAGGGAGGCCGTTCCTCCCAATCACGCCTCTCCATGTGTCTCCATCATTGCCCATGTGCGCGTTGAAGTCCCCCAGCAGAACTATGGAGTCCCCCACTGGAGCCCCATATAGGACTCCACTCAAGGTCTCCAAGAAGGCCGAACTCTTGTTTGGTGAATATGCACAAACAACAGTCAGAGTTTTCCCCCCCACAACCCGCAGGCGTAGGGAGGCGACCCTCTCGTCCACCGGGGTAAACTCCAACGTAGCGGCGCTCAGCCGGGGGCTTGTGAGTATCCCCACACCCGCCCGGCGCCTCCACCCTGGGCAACTCCGGAGAAGAAAAGAGTCCAACCCCTATCCAGGAGTATGGTTCCAGAACCGAGACTGTGCGTAGAGGTAAGCCCCACCAGATCTAACCGGTAGCGCTCCACCTCCCGCACCAGTTCCGGCTCCTTCCCCCACAGAGAGGTGACATTCCACGTCCCCAGAGCCAGCGTCTGCTGCCCGGGTCTGGTCCGTCGAGGCCCCTGACCTTCACTGCCACCCATGTGGCAGCGCACCCGACCCCAGCGGTTCCTCCCACAGGTGGTGGGCCCATGGGATGGAGAGATGGATGCCACGTAGCTTTTTCGGGCTGTGCCCGGCCGGGCTCCGTGTCCTTTTACATGAGTTATAATGTTCATTATGT
>NC_050173.1:54360332-54363203 GCF_008315115.2 Sander lucioperca | reverse complement strand
AACGAATGTTCAACTCTATCAAAAGCTTTTTGGAGATCAATCCCTAACCACAAACCTGTTTTTTTCGACATCGTTCGTACTGTATCTTTTACCGTCCTGATAGAGTCCGTGATATTCCTACCCGGCACACTGGATGCTTGACTTTCATTAATAATTGATGCAATAACCTTCTTTAACCTGTTCGCCAACAATTTTGCTAAGATTTTATAGTCAGAATTCAATAGACTAATCGGTCGATAGTTATGAGATCATTTTTTTCACCCTTATTTTTATAAAAAATGTTGATTATACCCTCTGAAAAGGATTTCGGCAAACTATGCATATTTTCATTTTTCAAAGACAGATCTGAGAATGGAATAAGGTGACATTTAAAATTTTTATAGAATTCTGATGTCGAGACCATCCTTCGCGGACTTTTATTTTCATTTAAGCCTGTGATTGCACTCTCTATATCACCGTCAGTAAAAACTCCATACAAAATCACACACATACTATCATCATAGCTCAATGTCTTTTTCACAGCTATACAAAACACAATTGTCTGCAGTACTATCAGTCAGTTGACCTGTGAAAAGTTTCTTGTAATACGAATATACTGATGTAAAATATCTTCAGTATGTTTGACTATACGCTCCCGCTGCTGTCACTCAACCTACGTCAATTCAGAGTTTAGTTGTTTGTTTTGCAATCTTGTTAAAAACAATAAGCAGAGTGCATTTTTCCCAGCAACATAATTTCTGACGTGTGACTACGCAATTCGCAGCTCACGTAAACATTTATGTGCTTCTATCATTTCCACATTCCGCTGCAACAGCTCATAGTTTTCAGTTGTTCGACCACAGTGTTCGTGTATCTAAAGCTTTAAGTTCAGAATCCTAAACCCTTTGCTTAAACTGCTTGTTCTGTATCAGATTTGCTCTCCATTTGTTGCTCGGCTACTATAATTAATACATTTATCTCTTGATTCGTAGTTTCTAAATCTACCACCATGCAGCAGTTGTAGATTATCAACAAACATCAGTTTCATATTCGCATCCTCAGGGAGTTTGCACATACACTTGGTAAAACCTTTGTCGTCCAGGAGACTAGAATTAAAAATCCACAACCCCCTCCTCTACGCTTCTGGATGGTCTCAAAGACACAGGACAGTAAGCTGTGATCACTCCACACACCACTGCTGATAGTGGGATTCAGAAATGGAATGCACAAAGATGAGGTTACCAAAACCAAGTCTATATCGATTGTTTCAAATTTGTTTCACAAGCTGACGTCTCGAATAAGTCCTAACTTTGGATTGGCAGTCTCCCATACATCACACATACTCATTCATTTAACAGTAAATGTAATTCTCGTCTGCTGACGTCCCCTTTAAACACGTTTGTTTCCCGAAACATCAAATTCAGTTTGAATGACATTAAAGTCCCCCAAGAATTATCGTGTTGTCTGTACACCATTTTTTTAATCCTTAAGAAAATTTTTACGTTCAGTATCTATGTTTGAAGCATAGATGTTAATTAACCTGATTAAGTTCCCTCTACACACACTCATCACCAAAAGGCGCCCACACTCGTCTTGGTGGATCAGTGATATATTCTTACACTTGTTCGGTTTAAAGAAAACAGCTACTCCACAAGTGGCATGTTGTCCGTTGCTCACCAATGTTGGTCCTGTCCATAGTGAAGTCATTTTGTAAGATAAGATGTCATCCCATTTTGTCTCTTGTAAGCACAAGACATCAAATTCACATTGTTCAAGATGGAGTCCAACTTGGTACTATTCCTCAGACCATTTGCGTTGAGAGTCACTAGGAGTAGCATCAGAACAAGGGAAGTAAAGTGCGTCATATAACTGTCATTTTTTATTTAGCGAGCTTTTGATCAATGATACTCTTTTCTTTTCTGTTTTTGTAGGTTTAATCCATCTTGTTTTGGAGGGCTAAAAACCCTATGTCTCCTTCCAAATTCCGAATCTGATTCTTCAGACTCTGGGGCTATTTTTTCGTTTGTCACAAGACTGGTCAACATTCATGGACATGGATTCCTCAGATTGTGCCGTTTGAATCAGGCTTTGCGATCCCACGGCTTGAGAAGTGAGAACCGTACTCTCTAGTAGTCCAGTTTTCGCCTCTCTCACCATTTTGCGCTTTCTCCACTGATTTTTCTCTACTTTCATTAAACGGGTTATCTGGGATTTTGGGGTTACTGCCAGCTGGACTCGTGGTAGCTTCAGCTCTCTGCACAGTCAACCCCGTCTCACTTGTTGCCATGTCAATCCCCGCACTCGCAATAGCCCCAGTGTCTGGTATAATTGATGCATCTTCAAACAGATCATCAGATACATAATCATCATCGCTCGCTTGACAGATACAGTTTATCATGGTATTGCGACACACTTACACGCCCTCGCCCTTTCAATGCACTCTCTGGCAAAATGCCCTGTTTTGCCACATTGATGACAGCTTAGTTCTGGACATTCTCTCAAAATGTGTCCCGGCTGCAGACACTTACGACAGACACGGACTTGACGGTCATGCAGAACACGGAAATATTCTGCACCCAGAGCGGTGTAATTTAGTGGAGTACGGTAAAGATGTTACTTCTTTTGTGAATTTCACTTTCACAAAACGTGTACCATCAGCAATATTGGTGCCTGGCCACATCCGTCTTTTAATGGCCGATTTGAGGAAACTCCCCACCCCAGCAGTTTATCAGTGATTTCCTTATCGGTAATGTAAGCAGGTAGATTCATGAATGAAACAATCATTTCATCATTGCACAAGTCGTTAGCTACTACAGAGGTCTGTCCGATTTTAAACCCATCTAGGAGTTTGTCCTTACCTTGGTAAGAGTTTCATAGTCATTTCAAATTTTT
>NC_050173.1:54349488-54359441 GCF_008315115.2 Sander lucioperca | reverse complement strand
CTCTGAAGGTAAGTATTTTGTGTATTACCCAGACACTTTCTATCACTTATGAAATATTTTGGGCATGTCAAGAACAATACATTTTTGTTGTGGTTGGTAATCATTTGTTTCGCATAATCGTCATCGTGCGGTTGGCTTCTCTGTCTTAACCACGCTAGGTCAGTTGGTATCTGGGTATTATTAAGGCGCTGTATTAATAATACATGTGTGGCACTTGTTTTCTTTTGCTGAGCTAAGTTTTGGGGGGAATCCCTATCCTAAGTATGGTGGTGGTAGTCCATCTTACTGGGCAAAAGGCAGTCGTTATTGTCTTATGTTACTGATTGAATTTTAGCAGCTAGTTGTACAGTTCATCTCTGCAATATGTTTAAACATAATTCACCTTTGCAATGGGATTCTTATATAGCTACACCCTATAGATCTCCTCATATCTATGTCTCATTATGAGCATGTTTTACACAATATCGTTGCAGCACGGCCAGCTATACTTCATATTATGCACGTTTAAATAGCCTCTTATTGCAGCATGTTTAACCTGTTTTTCTCGCAGGATGGGTAAATTCTCTATTGTAACTCTTCATTTATGCAGTGCATTAAGTGACGTTATCACTGATCTTGTACGCAGCTAACTCATGACATTTGACCTCATTAGTTGTACTCCTTACAACACTAACCTTCTAAGTCTCAGACACTGCTCTTTTCATTGTTTTATCTAAGATTAACTACTCATTGCTTATACTCATACTAGAGGTTTTCCGGGTGTATTTCGGTTTAGCCATCATTTAGTTTTCTTTACTCAGTTTAGTCGGGTCATTCATTCAGAATAGGGGCAGCTACTAATGTGGGAAATCAAGGCATTTCATGTATGTCCCTGCAACAACCCGGCATATGGTCTTCCTCTGTTTATTCCCCTTACATTCGTAACGTCTTTGCAACCCAGTGATCTTTTTGGCATAATCCAGGTAAGCGTGCATATAACTGGTTGTGGTGTATTGATCTCTTAACAGTGGTGGTTGTAGTACTGCATCTCAGTAAAATAACCAGGCATATATTTATTTTAGTAAAAGTACTATGTTAACCCTTCAGTAACAGTACCCGGGTTCTAATGTACTTTAAGTATTAAAGTATAAAGTCTGCAGAGGTTCTGTGTGTTCCGGCCTGAATTGCCGAGGTTTGGGTTTGTGTTCAGCCTTCTTAATGTGGATGCGCTAGTTCAATCATTGTTGCCCGCACTGACACACAGTTTTGCCATTTAAAGATATGATTGAGTATCTATCTTACAGAGTAGTACCCTGTCACCCTTATTTGTATTCCTGGAGATTTCCCTATGCAAAATGTTGGTTTAAACAGCATTTGGTACTAGTCATTATCAAAGCTAACATTTCACCAAAGCGTTTTACGAGTCATTCATTTGGAATAGGGGCTGCTACTACTGCTGCTAGTCGAGGGGTCTACAGTACTTCTCTACAAACAACTTGGACTGTGGGCTTCCTGTGTACTCTTCATATATTTGCTCTGATGTAGAAGACATCATCAATAACCAGAGATCTCTTAAACCTTGATTGTGGTAAGATTGCATATAACTGGTGGTGGTGTATTGGATGGGTGGTGTTCTCAATGGTACTGATGTATTGTTATAACTGTTTTCATCAATTTAGATTTTATTTTGCATCTATCATAACTACAGGTTCTGTGTTTGTTCCTGCCTGAATTCCCAATGTTTTGTGTTATGTTCAGCCTGAATTGCTGATGTGTATTGCCCTTATAATTACAGGTGCCTTTGTAACTGCAGAGGTCTGTGGTTGTTCCTGCCTGGATTGCTGAGATTTCGTGTTCAGCTGAAATGCTGATATGTATTTTTGTTTTAGATCTGCAGAAGTTTTGTTTGTTCCAGCCTGAATTGCTGATATGTGGTTGTTTTGTAATTACAGGTGCCGTTGTAACTGCAGAGGTCTGTGGTTGTTCCTGCCTGGATTGCAGAGTGCATGTTCAGCTGAATTGCTGATATTTTGTTTGTTCCGGCCTGAATTGCCGAGATTTTGTTTTGTTCCGGCCTGAATCGCCGAGTTTTGTTTTGTTCCGGCCTGTATTGCCGAGTTTTGTTTTGTTCCGGCCTGAATCGCCGAGTTTTGTTTGTTCCGGCCTGTATTGCCGAGTTTTGTTTGTTCCGGCCTGAATTGCCGAGTTTTGTTTGTTCCGGCCTGAATTGCCGAGTTTTGTTTGTTCCGGCCTGTATTGCCGAGTTTTGTTTGTTCCGGCCTGTATTGCCGAGTTTTGTTTTGTTCCGGCCTGAATTGCCGAGTTTTGTTTGTTCCGGCCTGAATTGCCGAGTTTTGTTTTGTTCCGGCCTGAATCGCCGAGGTTTTCTTTTGCAACATTGTATTCTTATGTCTTTTGGGGTTTGTTCAATGTCAATGTTCAATGTCTTTGTTACACTGATTATTCACTGATTATTTAACACTTCATGTTTCTATTACCATACAGATTGTGGCGGCTGTAAGGTAGGCTATATTCATGTCATTTAATCACTTAAATTCTTTTCAAGTTTTGGGGATGTGTTTGGTTTTCCTAAACATTAATTGTATAGATCCCCTTTTACAATGGAGTCTAATCTCCATATTATTGTTTGTACTTGTTTGGTTAATTGTTAGTAATAAATTTTTGCATATCTGCAACGAAGTCTCTCCTGATTGAAATGTAGCTCAGCGTAAATTCTGTCAGGTAGACTTCTAATACGTTGTCTCTTTTCTCTTTAACTGATCAGCTGGGCAGTGGGTGTTTCGGTTCTGTATACCAATTAGAATCAGGCACGTATGTTTTATCCAATCACAGCATGACTACCTTGTTTTAAATATCTTCTCTCTCCCGTTTCTGTCAGTTGTATTTTCAGACGAGAGTGCGACCCGCCTCCTCCCCTTCTACCTCCAGGCATTGTCGACGGTGTATCGGTCTTCTCCCGGCTGACGGCCCATTTTATATCTCGGATTTCTCACCACCACCACCAGTGTCTAGATTCCATTGGGGGATGTGTTTGGTTTTCCTAAACATTAATTGTATAGATCCCCTTTTACAATGGAGTCTAATCTCCATATTATTGTTTGTACTTGTTTGGTTAATTGTTAGTAATAAATGTTTGCATATCTGCAAAGAAGTCTCTCCTGATTGAAATATAATAATAGTAAAAATAATAATGCGGTCTGGCATATCTGGCTTCATTATTATTGCTACATGACATTTCACAACATCATTATTGCATTGTCAGATGTATTTTAAACATCAGAAGAAACAGAACTGATTACTTTGTATGTACCACCCTGACACATGCTCCCCAGGACATTTACTTTGTCATTGAACTTTTAACAAATAGCTCTGAGCATCTGAAAAAGGAAAATTAGATTTATGTAACAAATAAATAATACAATTACTATTCTTTTTATGTAACAAAGGGGTGTGAAAAAATAATTTAATATGTACTTGCTGCATTTATTTACTCTCTTTTTCTCTTTTAGTGTTTCAATCTAGAGAGAGCCTTCTACTCAAATGTACTCTATTGCGACCAGCCCAGGAAAAGGAGAACACACACAGACAGTAGTTGCATTACCAGGACCTACCCATGCAACAAACACAGCTGCTGTCACCCACCTTTTTGTGTCCTCCAATAAGCTGGGACTTTGCTGTGACCCTAGAGACACCCTGAGCTATGTGTGAACCAAACGTTGTGTCAGTCCATCCAGTAGATTTTTAAATATTTGGATAAGTGAAAACTTTAAGAGAGACGGGAATTCCTGAGAGAAGAACAGGTTCATCTTCTCAGACCAGAGGTCAACCCGAAGAGAGATGGTGAAAAAGATTGTTCATTGATCACCAGGGTACCAAAAACTCTAAAATACTTACATAAGATTGTTTGGAACACAACAATTACTCTCACAAAATAAGGAGGGTTTGATGGAGAACAGATGAATAAGATGAAGAAAAACTACAAGAAGGTAAATCCCTACCCAGCCCCATTCATGTCAATCTAACATGTCCTCTCATATATTTACATCCACATCTTCATGGTTGACTCAGTGTTCAGCACTTTTACTGCAGGAATGTTCTGGTTTCAAACCAGCGGGGGTCTTTCTGTGTTCAGCAGCATGTGTTTGCATGTGGTTGTGTTTACTTACAGTACAGTCACGATCTCTCCCATGTCCGTGTGGGTTTCCTTCCTTCCTCCCACAGTCCAGACATGTTGAACAGGTGAAACATTGAATCTAAACAGTCTGTAGCTGTGAAGCCTATCCGGCTTCACTTCTCTTCTCCTAAATAGTGTTATAGCTCATTAGTATATAAGTCAAAACGTTATCACAATATAATTATATTATGTTTATTACTGTGATTTCACCAGTGCATAATCATCAGAATCAGAGGATTCGGTCCTTCCCCTTCATTTATTTATTATCCTAGTTGTGCACAACATATTATCATGTGCAAAACAAGAATAGACAGGTACAGGTACGGATTTACCTACAGTATGTACCTTTGGAGCCTAATAATTACAGTAAACTAACCAATTATTATCATCTCCAGGAGCCTGGTTGACTGAAACGTTTTTACAGCAGAATGAGAATAAACCCAAAGTTATATTATTTAGTCCAAAGCATAAAACCTATCTGCTTTATTTTGTCTTGTCAAGTAGTTTTAATCAGGCAGTCCTGCCTTATTTCCTGACTCTTAACAATTTTCTGTGTTTGACCTATAGTTAACAGGCTCTGTCTATTGACTCTCTATTGATTGATATTCTTTCTAACTTCACCTTAAAAAAACACTCTTACTTGTTGGCTTTTAACTGTGCCAAACATGTTCTTCTAAGCCTTACTGTAAGTAATCTGCTGTTTGTGACATACATACCATATGTTTTCAGTGCAGTCAATTTTATTTATAGTATAAAATAACAAGAGTTATCTCAAGACACTTTACAGATAGAGTAGGTCTAGACCACATTCTATAATTTACAAAGACCAACAATTCCAGTAATTCCCCCAAGAGCAAGCATTTAGTGTGACAGTAGCGAGGAAAAACTCCCTTAACTAAGGCATTGTCCCCTGTTTCTTTCCCATTGCCAAATAATCCTGTTATTTCCTTCCTCCTGTCACCAATATCTTCTTCTTCCTCCACTTCTGACCCCACATCTTTAAAACAAAGTCAAATGCATACATTTCCAAGCATCTATGCAGTGGTGAGAGGGATTGAAATTATACTACGGATATAGATTATTTTTTAAATACATATTTGAAGTTTTGTTGTTTGAATTATAAATTAGCAAATAAAAAAAACTAATCCAATACAACATGAACTGATGATTGTTGTTTGCAGTTCAATGTATTATGTATTAGCAAATTAAAAAAAACGAATCCAATACAATATGAACTGACATTCTATAGTTCCACCCCAAACTGGCTTTTATTTTGAAGGCGAAAAAAATAAGGGGCGTGACGTGAGCGGGGGGCGTGGCGTGAGCGGACGCAAGCCGCAGCTGGACCATATTGGGCTGTGGCGGTTTTTGGCACAGGCGAACCGGGCAGCCACCCGGGCCAGCATTTTTTCATGTCACTTGGGGGGCGGCACGAGAACTTAAAAAAAAAGTCCTCTGCGCCGCAAAGCGTTTTTCTGTTATCTATTGTTTCAATGTGTGGGGAATTGGCAAATCGGCGCCCCCCTTGCAGCTGCAGGCGCCCTGCTGGCACACCCTACTTTCACAATGAAATTGACTAGTCCGTAGCGGTGCGGGCGCGAAAGATAAACACACGGTAACAGGAGAACTGGAGAACACGTTTTCGGCAGTAGCAGGACCTTCATCAGCTCCCGTGGCTGATGATAGTGGTGGTGGTGTCTGTGTCGGCGGCAGTGGCATGCACAGTGAGGAGGAGACTCAGGAGGAGAGGGACAGAGATGAGGGAGTGAGGGTAGAACCTGCGGTAAGCAGAACTCTCCTTAAAACACTTTGCACCTTGATAAAACTGAGCCAAAAACTGAGTGGTGGACAAACTGTTGATAATAACACTACAACAATAAAAGACGTAGGCATGCTTTACTGTATGATTGCATTAGTAGCCTAGATAAACGTTGCACATCATGCAAACGTTCTTAACAAGAATTGTAGCTTTTTTATCTGCATTGGCAGACAAAAACTCATAATAGACCTCTTCAAATTAAAGCACAGGGCCTCTTGAAATGATAAAAAAATATGTATTTATATATATATGACATCATTGATGATTTTGCATCAAGGAAGGCCAGAGAGGTCAGGTTTTAGTTTGAGTTTGTGTTTTCTGTTCTTAGTGCTATAGTGTAATAATTATATTCTCTTTAGTATGTCTTCACATTTGTGTGATGAAGGATTTGTGCTATTTAGAATATTTCTATATTTATTTGTATATTATTCTTAATATTTTATATTATTGTTGCTCTCTGCTCTTGTTACATTTTTGTATATATTTTTGGCACACTTATGTATATAGTGTATATTTATTTTAAGTTCTCATAACCTATACTGTCATATTTTGTGCAGAATTGTGTTCATTGTCTTTTGGCAATGTTGGAGGTGGAGATTGTGCACCTTAAAATGTGTGTTTCCTGTTGTAATTGCAATAGTTAAATAACTGGATTATTATTATTATTATTGGTCTCAAAGGGGGTCTCGCCCAGGGCGCCATTCAATGTAGAACCACCACTGGCAGGTAAATGCGAACCTCTGGGTACCACTGCCATTCATCTGCAGTACAGAAAATCCGCAAACTTCCCCTTAAGTTACTAGGTAACACTAGCGGTAGCTAGCTAACTTGGTTGGCATAACGCTGAACAAGATATTTTTAGGTGACCAAATGTTCCAGTTAACTTTGATAAAGTGAAAACCCACAGTGAGAGGGTCAAAGTTGGACAACGCCCAAATACAGCTATTTTAAGTTCACAGCTATTTTAATGTACACAGTTTCATGGATAACATTGTGAAGCCTCTGTCATGATTGACAGGTCGGAAAGTAGACACGCCCCCTGCTTTATTGTCAATTTTAAATAAATAGGACAATATTTTTGAGCAAATTCAAAACCTTTTTTGTTTAATTACTGTGTGTGTGTGTGTGTGTGTGTGTGTGTGTGTGTGTGTGTGTGTGTGTGAATTTGTATGGTCGCACTTGTATGTTTTGTTAGTGTGATATGTGATTTTCCATTACATTAGTTTATGTAGATTGTCTTGTTTTGTATTCTTATTTCTATTGTTGGGACCGTCCAGGAGTGAGTTAAACATTATCTTGTCAAACAAAGGATTTCCAGCCAACATGTGCTCAGAGACAATGGGCCTGAGACAAAGAAGGCCTACTTGGAAAATTCCGATCCAGGTCTCCTCAGGAGAGATGGTTCAATACCCAACGGTGTTGCATGCAGACCTTGCAGCCTAAAAGTCGCACCTAGGTGTTACTGCACAAAATGGCCGAAACACCAGGAGGTCCTGCATTCCCATTGGTTCAGAGGTACCATAAAACCAGCATGGAGCCAGGTCTGGTGGCCTGAGCTATAAAACTCCATGTCACCCCCCACTTCTCGTCTTTTGCCCTGTGACTTTGGTCACTACAGCATGACACACAGAAATCTCAGTCTTTCATAGCAACCCCGTTGCTGCAGGAAGCACGCAAGCTTGTGCCAAAACTTCCACTTTCGCAGAAAGTGGATTTATCTCTCGGTGTTCTGGAAGAACACCACTGGATCCTGTAACACACATCGTGTTTCAAAACTGCAGAGAGAACAACACGTTCTCTAGAAGGAAATCGGACACGTTTTTCTTCTCAAGTCGACTCTAGCTCCCTTCTTTCTGCCCTTTTTGGAAGGAGAGCTTCCTCTGATCTGCTGACGAGTAGACACGGACCCCCGTTTCTTTCGTGGAAACCTACGGACAAACGGACTGAACACACAGTAAGAAGGCTTACGTCTGGGCAGAGATAAATAGTGTGTTTTATTAATGAGTAATTTGCTATTGCTGCTACTTTGTGTTACCATTAATGTGATCTGATTAATACAGCGCTACTGCTGCGCATGTAATGTATTAATCTAGGATTGTGACCGCTGAGTCAAATCTATTCTGTGAATGTACTCGGATCACGGTGCATTGTTGATATGTTGTGTTGAATATGTAGCTAGCTTGTTCAGGCTGTAAATGCTACTTTCTGCTTCTCCCACTGCTGAGGAGTTTTAGGTACTGTTAGATCCAAGTATATATATATCTTTCTTTCCTACTTCTCTAACCTTTCTCTCACACACACATATATGAACACATAGCTAGTTACACACACGCGCTAAGGTGAACAGCTGGTCAAACAGCGAGTCACATAAACTGCAGAGCGCACACCGCTCCACAGTTCTGCGCTCCGGTGTCTCCCTCTTGTCAACCACACGTGTGCAGACACGTTAGCTTAGCAGCTAGCCTATTGTTGGTAGCACATAGCTTAGCCTGAATGAGCTAACGGCTAATCTTAGCCTAGCCTATCAATACCGCCCTCTTGGGGTGAAACAGTTTTGTTCAGCTCACAAGAGTAGCCATTTTTGTAGTCTTTGGCTAGACTACACCTCGTCAACCCCCCCTTAATCTTTCACACCCACACACACACACACACACACACACAGAGGGTCTCCCCACATGCTGTTTTGTTTTTGCTTTGTTTTGTTGTACTTAAAAGAAACGTATATTGGTTTTAATTAATCAAAGGATTATTGATTGGCCATTGATAATTTTGATTTTAATAAATTCTACTATACGTTAATTAGCAGTTGTTTGTGATTATTTGTATACTTATTGTATTAATTGCTGGTTAAACACAGGTCAGTGCTCGGATTTCACCCTTCCACTGACAAATGAGACTATTCCACAGTTCAATATTGGCCCCTGAAGTTCCAGGGTGGTGCCCCGTTTTGATTGTTTGTTGATTTGATAAAGTTATTAATAACCATATTCATAACTTTATTAATATTGATAAACATCTTTGATAATATGCCAATAATCTGATCTGTACCCCTACGTGTACCCAACACTATTCATGCTTTGTTTTAATGTGTATGCTGTTAGTAATGTAAAGCACTTTGGCTTTACTTGTAATAGCTATACAAATAAAATTGACATTGACAATTATTTACGAAATGACCACCATGCTGTATTAAAAAAGACTTGAAAGTAGCAATTAAGGCCATAATTCCATTATTAAAAGTTTATTGAGGTAATAAATCAAGTGAGAAGTAGGGTGATTTTCCTATAGACTTCTATAGAAACTGACTTCTTTTTGCAAACAGTGGAGTCGCCCAATGCTGAAAATTAGATAGAATGCAGATTTAAGGCCCTTCCGCATTGGCTTGATGAAGCTTTCTGAATCATTTACCTTATTTTCGGAGCCCACTAGATGGCACTCTAAAGGAACGTGCAGGGAACTGTAGTTTTAGCAAATGTTACTCAAAGTAAATAGTGTATTTGTTTTTTCAGTGGCGGATTAACAGCAGCAGGACAGTGTATGTGTGATTGAGTCAACATATACTGCAGTGTGTGTGTGTGTGTGTGTGTGTGTGTGTGTGTGTGTGTGTGTGTGTGTGTGTGCATGCATGGTGATAAAGGAACATGTAACCCAGTGGCTCAGGTGTTTTTAACAGTGTTTGGACAACAGGTTATATGGCACAGAGGCATGAGATAGTAGGCTTTGGCTGCATAGGATCAATTCATTGTTGGTTTTGTTTCTTTGATTGATTGATGTCAATCATACATTTATTTAGGCTGCAAATTAGTTGTATAAAACAATAGTGCAGGTAAAATTGGTGGTGCTAGTTCCATACCTAACATTTCACACAAAAAAGTACAATTATGAAATACATTCTTCTAGATATTATTGTATCTGAACACAAAAAGTCATAAAATACTGCGGTACATTTGTTCAAATAGA
>NC_050173.1:54332866-54342866 GCF_008315115.2 Sander lucioperca | reverse complement strand
TGTGTTATTGTGTGTAATTGTGTGTTATTGTGTGTAATTGTGTTTTATTGTGTGTAATTGTGTTATTGTGTGTAATTGTGTTATTGTGTGTAATTGTGTTATTGTGTGTAATTGTGCGTTATTGTGTGTAATTGTGTTATTGTGTGTAATTGTGTGTTATTGTGTGTAATTGTGTGTTATTGTGTGTAATTGTGTTATTGTGTGTAATTGTGCGTTATTGTGTGTAATTGTGTTTTATTGTGTGTAACTGTGCGTAATTGTGCATAATTGTGTGTAATTGTGAGTAATTGTGCGTTATTGTGTGTAATTGTACATAATTGTGTGTAATTGTGCGTAATTGTGTTATTGTGTGTAATTGTGTGTTATTGTGCGTAATTGTGTGTAATTGTACGTAATTGTGTGCGTTATTGTGTGTAATTGTGTTATTGTGTGTAATTGTGTTATTGTGTGTAATTGTGTGTAATTGTACGTAATTGTGTGTGTAATTGTGTGTAATTGTACGTAATTGTGTGTTATTGTGTGTAATTGTGTGTAATTGTGCGTAATTGTGTGTAATTGTACGTAATTGTGTGTAATTGTACGTAATTGTGTGTAATTTTGTGTTATTGTGTGTAATTGTGTGTTATTGTTTGTAATTGTGCGTAATTGTGTGTAAATTTGTGTAATTGTGTGTTATTGTTTGTAATTGTGTGTTCTTGTGTGTAATTGTGCGTAATTGTGTGTAAATTTGTGTAATTGTGTGTAATTGTGTGTAATTGTGCGTAATTGTGTGTAATTGTACGTAATTGTGTGTAATTGTACGTAATTGTGTGTAATTTTGTGTTATTGTGTGTAATTGTGTGTTATTGTTTGTAATTGTGCGTAATTGTGTGTAAATTTGTGTAATTGTGTGTTATTGTTTGTAATTGTGTGTTCTTGTGTGTAATTATGTGTTATTGTTTGTAATTGTGTGTTCTTGTGTGTAATTGTGTGTTTTTGTGTGTAATTGTGTGTTATGGTGTGTTATTGTTTGTAATTGTGTGTAATTGTGTATAATTGTGTGTAATTGCGTGTTTTTGGGCGTCCAGGCCGACCAGCGGGTGCTGAAGGAGTTCCTGGCAGAGAAACTTCCCCGCCTGTCGGCTCACTTTGAGGAGCACAACATCGACGTTTCTCTCATCACCTTCAACTGGTTCCTGGTGGTGTTTGTGGAGAGTCTGCCCAGTGACATCCTGCTACCGCTCTGGGACGCCTTTCTGTACGAGGGGACCAAGGTACACACACACACACACACACACACAAATATACACACACACACACACAGAGAAACACACACACACACACACACACACACACACACACAGACAGGTACACACACTCACACAGACACACAAACACACACACACAGGTTGTGTTCAGGTACACTCTGGCTTTATGTTGCAGGTTGTGTTCAGGTACACTCTGGCTTTATGTTGCAGGTTGTGTTCAGGTACACTCTGGCTCTGTTTAAATACAAAGAGGACGAGATCCTGAAGCTCCGCGACAGCGTGGAGATCTACCAGTACCTGCGCTTCTTCACCAAGACCATCTCCGACGGCCGGTAAACCCCCCCACCCCCCCACCCAACATCAACACACTACTACATAAATACACTTACAACATCAACACACTACTACATAAATACACTTACAACATCAACACACTACTACATAAATACAGTTACAACATCAACACACTACTACATAAATACACTTACAACATCAACACACTACTACATAAATACACTTACAACATCAACACACTACTACATAAATACAGTTACAACATCAACACACTACTACATAAATACAGTTACAACATCAACACACTACTACATAAATACAGTTACAACATAAACACACTACTACATAAATACAGTTACAACATAAACACACTACTACATTAATACAGTTACAACATAAACACACTACTACATTAATACAGTTACAACATAAACACACTACTACATAAATACAGTTACAACATCAACACACTACTACATAAATACAGTTACAACATGAACACACTACTACATAAATACAGTTACAACATAAACACACTACTACATAAATACAGTTACAACATAAACACTACTACATAAATACAGTTACAACATCAACACACTACTACATAAATACAGTTACAACATAAACACTACTACATAAATACAGTTACAACATCAACACACTACTACATAAATACAGTTACAACATGAACACACTACTACATAAATACAGTTACAACATGAACACACTACTACATAAATACAGTTACAACATAAACACTACTACATAAATACAGTTACAACATCAACACACTACTACATTAATACAGTTACAACATAAAACACTACTACATAAATACAGTTACAACATAAACACTACTACATAAATACAGTTACAACATAAACACTACTACATAAATACAGTTACAACATGAACACACTACTACATAAATACAGTTACAACATGAACACACTACTACATAAATACAGTTACAACATGAACACACTACTACATAAATACAGTTACAACATAAACACTACTACATAAATACAGTTACAACATAAACACTACTACATAAATACAGTTACAACATGAACACACTACTACATTAATACAGTTACAACATCAACACACTACTACATAAATACAGTTACAACATGAACACACTACTACATAAATACAGTTACAACATAAACACTACTACATAAATACAGTTACAACATAAACACTACTACATAAATACAGTTACAACATGAACACACTACTACATAAATACAGTTACAACATGAACACACTACTACATAAATACAGTTACAACATAAACACTACTACATAAATACAGTTACAACATAAACACACTACTACATAAATACAGTTACAACATCAACACACTACTACATTAATACAGTTACATCAACACACTACTACATAAATACAGTTACAACATCAACACACTACTACATAAATACAGTTACAACATAAACACACTACTACATAAATACAGTTACAACATCAACACACTACTACATTAATACAGTTACAACATCAACACACTACTACATAAATACAGTTACAACATAAACACACTACTACATAAATACAGTTACAACATCAACACACTACTACATAAATACAGTTACAACATAAACACACTACTACATAAATACAGTTACAACATCAACACTACTACATAAATACAGTTACAACATCAACACACTACTACATAAATACAGTTACAACATAAACACTACTACATAAATACAGTTACAACATCAACAAAATACTACATAAATACAGTTACAACATAAACACACTACTACATAAATACAGTTACAACATAAACACACTACTACATAAATACAGTTACAACATAAACACTACTACATAAATACAGTTACAACATCAACACTACTACATAAATACAGTTACAACATAAACACTACTACATAAATACAGTTACAACATAAAACACTACTACATAAATACAGTTACAACATCAACACACTACTACATAAATACAGTTACAACATAAACACTACTACATAAATACAGTTACAACATCAACACACTACTACATAAATACAGTTACAACATAAACACTACTACATAAATACAGTTACAACATAAACACACTACTACATAAATACAGTTACAACATAAACACACTACTACATAAATACAGTTACAACATAAACACTACTACATAAATACAGTTACAACATAAACACTACTACATAAATACAGTTACAACATCAACACTACTACATAAATACAGTTACAACATAAACACACTACTACATAAATACAGTTACAACATCAACACACTACTACATAAATACAGTTACAACATAAACACTACTACATAAATACAGTTACAACATAAAACACTACTACATAAATACAGTTACAACATCAACACACTACTACATAAATACAGTTACAACATAAACACTACTACATAAATACAGTTACAACATAAACACACTACTACATAAATACAGTTACAACATAAACACTACTACATAAATACAGTTACAACATCAACACACTACTACATAAATACAGTTACAACATCAACACACTACTACATAAATACAGTTACAACATCAACACACTACTATATAAATACAGTTACAACATAAACACACTACTACATAAATACAGTTACAACATCAACACACTACTACATAAATACAGTTACAACATAAACACTACTACATAAATACAGTTACAACATAAACACACTACTACATAAATACAGTTACAACATCAACACACTACTACATAAATACAGTTACAACATAAACACTACTACATAAATACAGTTACAACATAAACACACTACTACATAAATACAGTTACAACATCAACACACTACTACATAAATACAGTTACAACATAAACACACTACTACATAAATACAGTTACAACATAAACACACTACTACATAAATACAGTTACAACATAAACACTACTACATAAATACAGTTACAACATCAACACACTACTACATAAATACAGTTACAACATGAACACACTACTACATAAATACAGTTACAACATGAACACACTACTACATAAATACAGTTACAACATAAACACTACTACATAAATACAGTTACAACATCAACACACTACTACATTAATACAGTTACAACATAAAACACTACTACATAAATACAGTTACAACATAAACACTACTACATAAATACAGTTACAACATAAACACTACTACATAAATACAGTTACAACATGAACACACTACTACATAAATACAGTTACAACATGAACACACTACTACATAAATACAGTTACAACATGAACACACTACTACATAAATACAGTTACAACATAAACACTACTACATAAATACAGTTACAACATAAACACTACTACATAAATACAGTTACAACATGAACACACTACTACATTAATACAGTTACAACATCAACACACTACTACATAAATACAGTTACAACATGAACACACTACTACATAAATACAGTTACAACATAAACACTACTACATAAATACAGTTACAACATAAACACTACTACATAAATACAGTTACAACATGAACACACTACTACATAAATACAGTTACAACATCAACACACTACTACATTAATACAGTTACATCAACACACTACTACATAAATACAGTTACAACATCAACACACTACTACATAAATACAGTTACAACATAAACACACTACTACATAAATACAGTTACAACATCAACACACTACTACATTAATACAGTTACAACATCAACACACTACTACATAAATACAGTTACAACATAAACACTACTACATAAATACAGTTACAACATAAACACACTACTACATAAATACAGTTACAACATCAACACTACTACATAAATACAGTTACAACATCAACACACTACTACATAAATACAGTTACAACATAAACACTACTACATAAATACAGTTACAACATCAACAAAATACTACATAAATACAGTTACAACATAAACACACTACTACATAAATACAGTTACAACATAAACACACTACTACATAAATACAGTTACAACATAAACACTACTACATAAATACAGTTACAACATCAACACTACTACATAAATACAGTTACAACATAAACACTACTACATAAATACAGTTACAACATAAAACACTACTACATAAATACAGTTACAACATCAACACACTACTACATAAATACAGTTACAACATAAACACTACTACATAAATACAGTTACAACATCAACACACTACTACATAAATACAGTTACAACATAAACACTACTACATAAATACAGTTACAACATAAACACACTACTACATAAATACAGTTACAACATAAACACACTACTACATAAATACAGTTACAACATAAACACTACTACATAAATACAGTTACAACATAAACACTACTACATAAATACAGTTACAACATCAACACTACTACATAAATACAGTTACAACATAAACACACTACTACATAAATACAGTTACAACATCAACACACTACTACATAAATACAGTTACAACATAAACACTACTACATAAATACAGTTACAACATAAAACACTACTACATAAATACAGTTACAACATCAACACACTACTACATAAATACAGTTACAACATAAACACTACTACATAAATACAGTTACAACATCAACACACTACTACATAAATACAGTTACAACATAAACACTACTACATAAATACAGTTACAACATAAACACACTACTACATAAATACAGTTACAACATAAACACTACTACATAAATACAGTTACAACATAAACACACTACTACATAAATACAGTTACAACATAAACACTACTACATAAATACAGTTACAACATCAACACACTACTACATAAATACAGTTACAACATCAACACACTACTATATAAATACAGTTACAACATAAACACACTACTACATAAATACAGTTACAACATCAACACACTACTACATAAATACAGTTACAACATAAACACTACTACATAAATACAGTTACAACATAAACACACTACTACATAAATACAGTTACAACATCAACACACTACTACATAAATACAGTTACAACATAAACACTACTACATAAATACAGTTACAACATAAACACACTACTACATAAATACAGTTACAACATCAACACACTACTACATAAATACAGTTACAACATAAACACACTACTACATAAATACAGTTACAACATAAACACACTACTACATAAATACAGTTACAACATAAACACTACTACATAAATACAGTTACAACATAAACACACTACTACATAAATACAGTTACAACATAAACACTACTACATAAATACAGTTACAACATAAACACACTACTACATAAATACAGTTACAACATCAACACACTACTACATAAATACAGTTACAACATAAACACACTACTACATAAATACAGTTACAACATAAACACACTACTACATAAATACAGTTACAACATAAACACACTACTACATAAATACAGTTACAACATAAACACACTACTACATAAATACAGTTACAACATCAACACACTACTACATAAATACAGTTACAACATAAACACACTACTACATAAATACAGTTACAACATGAACACACTACTACATAAATACAGTTACAACATAAACACACTACTACATAAATACAGTTACAACATAAACACTACTACATAAATACAGTTACAACATAAACACACTACTACATAAATACAGTTACAACATCAACACACTACTATATAAATACAGTTACAACATCAACACACTACTACATAAATACAGTTACAACATAAACACACTACTACATAAATACAGTTACAACATAAACACTACTACATAAATACAGTTACAACATAAACACACTACTACATAAATACAGTTACAACATAAACACACTACTACATAAATACAGTTACAACATGAACACACTACTACATAAATACAGTTACAACATAAACACACTACTACATAAATACAGTTACAACATAAACACTACTACATAAATACAGTTACAACATAAACACACTACTACATAAATACAGTTACAACATCAACACACTACTATATAAATACAGTTACAACATCAACACACTACTACATAAATACAGTTACAACATGAACACACTACTACATAAATACAGTTACAACATCAACACACTACTATATAAATACAGTTACAACATCAACACACTACTACATAAATACAGTTACAACATCAACACACTACTATATAAATACAGTTACAACATCAACACACTACTACATAAATACAGTTACAACATAAACACACTACTACATAAATACAGTTACAACATAAACACTACTACATAAATACAGTTACAACATAAACACACTACTACATAAATACAGTTACAACATCAACACACTACTATATAAATACAGTTACAACATAAACACACTACTACATAAATACAGTTACAACATGAACACACTACTACATAAATACAGTTACAACATAAACACACTACTACATAAATACAGTTACAACATAAACACTACTACATAAATACAGTTACAACATAAACACACTACTACATAAATACAGTTACAACATAAACACTACTACATAAATACAGTTACAACATCAACACACTACTACATAAATACAGTTACAACATAAACACTACTACATAAATACAGTTACAACATAAACACTACTACATAAATACAGTTACAACATCAACACACTACTACATAAATACAGTTACAACATCAACACACTACTACATAAATACACTTACAACATAAAACACTACTACATAAATACACTTACAACATAAAACACTACTACATAAATACAGTTACAACATCAACACACTACTACATAAATACAGTTACAACATAAACACTACTACATAAATACAGTTACAACATCAACACACTACTACATAAATACAGTTACAACATCAACACACTACTACATAAATACACTTACAACATAAAACACTACTACATAAATACAGTTACAACATCAACACACTACTACATAAATACAGTTACAACATAAACACTACTACATAAATACAGTTACAACATCAACACACTACTACATAAATACAGTTACAACATCAACACACTACTACATAAATACAGTTACAACATAAACACTACTACATAAATACAGTTACAACATAAACACTACTACATAAATAGTTACAACATAAACACACTACTACATAAATACAGTTACAACATAAACACTACTACATAAATACAGTTACAACATCAACACACTACTACATAAATACAGTTACAACATCAACACACTACTATATAAATACAGTTACAACATAAACACACTACTACATAAATACAGTTACAACATCAACACACTACTACATAAATACAGTTACAACATAAACACACTACTACATAAATACAGTTACAACATAAACACTACTACATAAATACAGTTACAACATCAACACACTACTACATAAATACAGTTACAACATAAACACACTACTACATAAATACAGTTACAACATAAACACACTACTACATAAATACAGTTACAACATCAACACACTACTACATAAATACAGTTACAACATAAACACTACTACATAAATACAGTTACAACATAAACACACTACTACATAAATACAGTTACAACATCAACACACTACTACATAAATACAGTTACAACATAAACACACTACTACATAAATACAGTTACAACATCAACACACTACTACATAAATACAGTTACAACATAAACACTACTACATAAATACAGTTACAACATAAACACACTACTACATAAATACAGTTACAACATAAACACTACTACATAATACAGTACAACATAAACACACTACTACATAATACAGTTACAACATCAACACACTACTACATAAATACAGTTACAACATAAACACACTACTACATTAATACAGTTACAACATAAACACTACTACATAAATACAGTTACAACATCAACACACTACTACATAAATACAGTTACAACATAAACACACTACTACATAAATACAGTTACAACATGAACACACTACTACATAATACAGTTACAACATAAACACACTACTACATAAATACAGTTACAACATAAACACTACTACATAAATACAGTTACAACATCAACACACTACTACATAAATACAGTAACAACATAAACACTACTACATAAATACAGTTACAACATCAACACACTACTACATAAATACACTTACAACATAAAACACTACTACATAAATACACTTACAACATAAAACACTACTACATAAATACAGTTACAACATCAACACACTACTACATAAATACAGTTACAACATAAACACTACTACATAAATACAGTTACAACATCAACACACTACTACATAATACAGTTACAACATCAACACACTACTACATAAATACAGTTACAACATCAACACACTACTACATAAATACACTTACACATAAAACACTACTACATAAA
>NC_050173.1:54324017-54332839 GCF_008315115.2 Sander lucioperca | reverse complement strand
GGAAAGGCCAGAGCAGGGGAAATGAGAGGGGAAACGCCAGAGCAGGGGGAATGAGAGAGGGAAACGCCAGAGCAGGGGGAATGAGAGGTTGAATTTCCAGAGCAGGGGGAAACGCCAGAGCAGGGGAATGAGAGGGGGAAACGCCAGAGCACGGGGAATGAGAGGGGAAAGTCCAGAGCAGGGGGAGTGAGAGTTTGAGATGCTAGTGCAGGGGGAAACGCCAGAGCAGGGGGAATGAGAGGGGGAAATTCCAGAGCAGGGAAACGCCAGAGCAGGGGGAATGAGAGGGGAAATTCCAGAGCAGGGGGAAACGCCAGAGCAGGGGGAATGAGAGTGGTGTTTTTAAACCAAAACGTAGCAATGTGAATGTAGCCTCAAAGGCCAAAACATCTCCACACAGAAATGTAGCTACTCTTCTATTGGTGAACATCAGAGAGCTTTGTTGTATGTTTCAGTAGATGGTATATCACATACCATCTACTGAAACACACATATCATAGTTTGGGCTCTGAATCCCAAATATAGACTTGAGACACCTCCCAGGTAGGCTGTCTAGCCATCACCATTCACATCAGAGCTATCCGGCTGGCGTTGGTTGTCACCGGTAGTCACCAGCTTCTCGTCCGATTCCCCCTGCTTCTCGTATACGTCATTGAGGGACTCGCCTTGGAGGAACCTACATACATTACTGAACTTATCATCCTGCCCCCACCACTCCCAGTCGATGCCGTTATCGGTGGAATCGGCTTTGCTTTTAGCGTTCATTTTTGATCCATCGGTAACGAATAAATCATTCGACTCCCACCACTCCCAACCGAGATCAATGTTGTGAGACTGCCGTTTGTTTTCGAGTGATTTTGTGGCTCATCATTCATATCAGGTTGGGCTTCATCGTCCACGGTATAGGACTCACCCTGCTTGCTTTCAATGTCTTTCCTTTTGGAATCGCCTTTGATTTCTGAGTCATCATCTGCCTCCTGTTGCATGACTTTACTGTGAGACTCCCGTTTGCTTTTGGAGACATTTTTCGATCCGTTTAATTTAGTCGACTCCCTCTGCTTCGTATTGTATCGTAGGATTTGTCTAGGGCAGACCGTCGCCTGTGTTGGATGGTATTTCACTCTTTCTCTAGTGTTCTCCTTGAAGACTTTGATCTTTTAAGGCGAGACACTACAGGTGAATAAGCTAAAATTTTTAAATAATAGATATCTCCATGAAACTTCCTCAGTCGATTACTTACACAAGTATATTAAAAAAATGTATAACAAGTTTTTGAAATGTTTATGTTTAATTATGCAAATTAGGCATTTTCTCATTAAATATGCGCGATTTTGCATATATTTTCGGTGGATAGATCTGAACATATGATAAAGCCAGGTGCAAAATTCTTTTTTCATTTTGTTTACACACAAGATAAAACAAAATTGGAGAATGACAAAAAACTCATTTTGAGAAAACGGCATTTAAAGATTTAAATAGTGGAATTTAATAAATTTGTATTGGAAAAATTGCTCAAAAACAGAATAAATGCTCAGGGCCTTAGTGATAATAATCTAGAATATTTCAAGCTCATGAAAATTGATTATTTAATAAAATGGCAGGCATATAAGGCCTACAACTGCAGTAACTCAATGAATTAACATTGGCGTATCATGCACAAAGTTACAGACAAAACCCACGCTGGACAGTTGTATGGACACAGAACAAGACCAACAATAGATGTAACAGCTTTTTTAAAGTCCAACTGTCCATTCCAGCACCGTAGGCCTATGTATTTTAGCTGTGCTTAGACTCTTGCGCCTATGTTTTACACTGGCAGCTGTGATGGTCTCAGCTTTTGAGGTCCTGAGCATATCAGTTTCTCCGTCACAACTGTGCTCTGAAGCCACAACTTCTCCATAACAGAAAGCATGGCAGAGGCACCTTCATGGCCATACTTGCTGCTGCCTCCAGCTTACTTTTCCCACAAAACAGTCCCCTCAGTCAGCTGATGGTGAAGATAACTAACCAGAACCAGTCCCCTCAGTCAGCTGATGGTGAAGATAACTAACCAGGCTCCCATCAGCACTGGTTCATAACACAACATGACAAAACTAATTATGACTCATTCAAAAGACCAATATTTAGAACATTGGAGAAAGCAAACAAAGTAGACTAAATTATTATTTGACAGATTATCTTCACAGTCAGAGATACAAAGAAGAGACGGATCCTGACTAAATACAGGCTCAGTGACCACCAACTGGGTCAGACAGAGATGCACTTCCTCCTCCACGGGGAAAAACTATCTTCACTAAGAGAATTACACCTTGGAAAAATAGCCAAAAAAAGTTAACACCAGAAGAGAAGCTGGTAGTTCTCCTAGGAGAGGTGACAGCAGCTCCACTGACAGCTACATATGGATCTGCCTGCCACAGCCTGAGGGACTCACACCACTTAGGATCCCAAAATTACAGATTTGTTTAGTAGCCAATTATATAGTAATTATATTATACAAAACTGTAACTGTTGTGTAATGTAATTGTTTTGTAATATAGTGTGTTGTATCGCAATCAGTACAGTGTAGTATATATATGTGACAAATATTTAATATATGACATGTAGGCTATGACTTTTTGTAAACTGCTTTGAGAGAGAGAGAGAGAGAGAGAGAGAGAGACTGATTACCTCCGCTGTCTGAACACTCCTGTTTTCTGAACGATAGTTTAAACATCGACGTACTATGTGAAGGCATTTCATCATCTGCTGTCTTAGTTTGTAATCCTGTGTATCTTCTTGCTACTGACAACTGTTTTCGTCTTCTCTGAGGTGATTTTCGACCGTTTTCGACGCATTTCTTTAAACATTTTGAGCTACCGCGGAAATGTCAGAGCGCGTCACGTGACGATTCTGAACGAATCACGTTGTCAGAAATTGGCATCAGCCAATGAGATTGCGCATTTTCAGTTAAATCCCCCCTTTTACTTTCACGATTGGTTGCTGATAAAAAGGAAATGACCATATTTGGATCCGACAGCATTGTAGAGGAGAAAGAGAGCTTTCCAACGGTGTATGTGATGACAGGGTGCAGACAGCGATCGCGGAGCAGCGCCATGATTTAGAACGCCAACTTTTGTTGAATTTAGGAGAAATCTACCGCCGCAAACAGACAAAGTGTTGTAAAATAAAGACCTAAATGTGTATTTCGGACTTTATTTCACCACAAGTCTGAAAGAAGACATGTTATTGAAGAGAAATAGCCCAAAATCTCAAAATTGACCAGTGAAAAAAAAAATATATATATATATATAATAATAATAAAATTTACGTCATTTTCTTGGGGTTCCTTCTTGGCTACGTCCATGTCGGAACAACCTGACCGTGGTTCAATCGCACTGCTATTTGACGACTGATCATCTGACTCCCCCTGTTTGTTCTCGATGTCTTTCGTGTCGGAATCGCCTTTGATTTCGGAGTCATTTTCTAATCTATCGGTGACGACTTTACCGGTTGATTTATCACTCGTACGAGAGCTGTCTGGCTGGATTTCATCGTCACCGGTAGTCGAAAACGCGTCCTCTGACTCCTCATGTTTCTTGTCGATATTACTGTGACAGGCTTCAGAGGTCTTATAGGTCCTTTCGGTTGCCCATCCCTCGATATTCATGTGTGAACAACCTGGCTGTGGTTCATCCTCACTGGCAGTCGAAAACTCATTTTCTGACTTCTCCTGCTTGATGACTTTACTGTGGGACTCTTGGGTGTAATTAAGTATGTTTTTGAATCCATGTGTGCAGAAACCCCTCATTTTATTCAAAACCAAACGGTTATTTTTGAGGATTTGTCCAACGCAGACCTCTGCCTGCGTTGGAAGCTCTGTCTCCCTTTCACTAGTGTTCTCCTCAAAGACTTTGATTTTTAAATTCATGTCATTTTCTTGGAGCGAGTTTTTATTTATTGGGAGCAGGTTATTTTCTTGGAGGTCCATAATGGCTCCGTCCATGTCAGAACAACCTGTTGCCATGCTGGTTTTGACACCTATTCTGTTGGGCTCGCCTTTGCTTTTTGACTTGAACCCATGGGAGATGAAACCCTTAAGTCTTTTAAAAACCGAACGCTTTTTCGGGAGGATTTCGCCTAGCTGCGAGGGAAGATCTTTCTGCCTTTCGCTACTGTTCTCATTTTCTAGGCGATTGATCGGGAGATCGTTTTCTGTGTTCTGTGTTCTGTGATCATTCAGATCCTTGTTTTCTGTCTCACTTTTATTCTCAATAATTTCCCTAAGGCGCTTATTCTTTTCTTTAAGATCATTATTTTCTGCTTTGAGGACAGCATTTTGATTGCACATAAGCCCAATGGTTGTGTACAAGGTGTCACAGAGCTCCGGGAATTCCTTATCTTTTGCGTCGATGACAAAGTTCCTATGTTCACCGTCAATGACTTTTCTCAGGCTGTGAACCTCTTTATGAAGCTGATAGATCTCATCAGATACAACCGCATTGTTTTTTTTCTGGCGTATCTCATACCTTTCATCGAAGACGATTCTTTTTAGATTTTCAACCTCTTTTTGGAGTGCTAGTGTTACTTTCAGAGCAACAACGGTCGGTTGGTCTTCGGGGAGATTTTCATAGGCCTGGTTGTCCAACGTTTCTATGGCACACGCGATATCCATGTTCTTTAGTTTTGTAACTAAAAGAAATACTGCAGACAGATGTTTCTATGAAACACAGGTCGCATCCGAAATAGCAAACTCTGCACTACAAACTCAACATGTAAACTATCAATCAACATACGTTTGTGTATCTTTTCGGACGCACTAAACTGTATGAACTGGATACGTAAGCCGGTGTAGTGTCCAGTATTGCATACTGTAATATTTTAAAAGAATAGTATGCAATTCACTTACTATTGCTGGTATGCTATCGTTTCGCAAATCACTGATTCTTGGGAAGTTGGATTACACTGTTGGTGATCAAAGGCAACAATGATTGATGATTTGATGATCAAAGGCAGACATGATGTCACTTGGAATCTTAGAACAGGAAGTGATGTCACGCTCTGTTGACGGTTTTCTTAGAACCAGCCTCCATAGTTACTGTTGCTATGCCTGTCAGGAAGGGATGGAACTTTCAAAGTAAATTTCAAATAAAAACATGGATCTATTTTTTGTGAATCATACATATAATTTATATTATGTGTCGCTCCCACACAGATGAATATATACGTAAAAACGTATGCATGACTATCCAAAGAAATACTAAAAACATTTAGCAAATAAAGTATTTTTTCTTTTGTAGCAAAAATCTACTTTTTACAAACAAGTCTAACAATAGGCATATGTCACACTTCCTGTTTCCGTAACGCGGAGTAGGGAATCCAAACTTCCGGTCAACAGTCCATTTCTCCGTAAGGATTTAGATTATCAGCCATAATGTCTAAACCGTCCCATAATGTCTAAAGTTCCCAGCGGAAGACCTTAAATCCTACAAAAGTTTGGAGGCTTATAACCAGATGGTGTGTGGATGGGTGAGGGAGACGCAGTACCAAGTCATTAACGACCGTTGTGTTGTGAAGCCAAAGTAAGTAATGCAATAACGTCTTTAATCAACCTAACCTTAACTGTATGATATCATTGTGATACTCAAGGTGTAGCCAAGTGACTCTCAATCGTTCATTTTTTCATTTCAAAGACCAAACAAGACAGATTTTTCCCTCGTAGGTCCTGGTTGAGCTTTGCCAAACACAAGCGCCTCCTTTCCTCTGGGTTAGGGGATAAGTGATGAATTCGGATATTGGTAGGGGTATCGACAGCAGTAAGAGTACCAATAAGGACTCCAAAACATTTCATAATGGTTTCGACTTTATATATATACCACTCTGTTTGCACATACCCTTCTGTGACGGTGCTAAATTTTAACCACAATGTTTTTTTAGCATAGTCTGATAGAGGACATGCTGACAAACACGGGCATGTATAATACTTTGCATTTTTAATGTTTTATTGCTGAGATATGGGCAATTTTGTCCCAAGATTTGCAAGCGCAAAGCATTATGGGAAATGGTTGACCTTTTGTGCTGCATCTTTAGAACGGAAGGTGCTAGAGCGATGAAACTTTGACCTACCCCCCCATTTTCAATGATGGGCTTTCCTATGGTACCACCCGCTTGTCTCTACGACCTTTCGCTTCTGAGCTACGTCACTTTTTTTAGTCAAAACGTCTGTATCTCCTGAACGGAAGGCCGTAGAGACTCGGGGACAAGTTCTGTGTGTTCGGCGTGGTCAAATTATGTCAGACGGAGTCCGTTTCCAAGTGTGTAGGACGTACCGTTCTGGAGTTATAAGCGAAAATGTTCGCGCCATAGACTTTAATTGTAGGATTTTGTGAAAATTTGACCAAGTGTTTTTCCCGGAAAATGTTCCTCCAGGATATTTTTAGGAAGTGTGCGTTTCAGGTCATTTGAAGTCGATTGGTAGCTATTTGTAGTGTAACTTTTTGTTTACATATTTTTGATCAAGACACGTTTCTGGAGTCCTTCAGCACATATGCTGATCTTCCCAGAAAATGTAAATAGGGGATAAATGACACTATTGAGAGTGTGTCTGTCTGTGTGTGTGTATGTGTGCGTGTGTGTGTGTGTCTGTGTGTGTGTGTGTGTGTGTCTGTGCGCGTGCGTGTGTGTGTGTGTGTGTCTGTGTGTGCGTGCGTTTCTGCATACCTGCCGTTACATTTCGCCACCTCCCGACTGTCGTCGAAGTAGCTTCAATCCACAAGTGGGGTCTCTTCGACGGCGCGCGACCAGCATGTGAAAAAAGGGAGAAAAAAAACAAACAACCTGAAGCAGCAAGCGTGCACTCTGTGTGTGCAGTAGAATGAGCATCAGACTAATGTCAGCCTCGCACTTTTTTGCAGAAAACACATTGATTCTGGCGTATCTGTAAAGGATTTGAAGAAGCGCAGATTAGGCCTGCCGCGAGTGGACAGAAGCAGGAATACACTCCTTAGCGTTGTGCAGAGATATACCCTTTGCGGCGGCCCAGAGCCGACCGCATCCGTACACTCACTTTCGGCTGCCCTTCACGTCTCTCAAGGGAGACTCAACTGGCCGCACGTCTAAGGTTGATTTAAGGAATTGTTTTTTTCAGCCTGCCACGAAGCACGGGAGAAGCAGAAATGTCTCTTCGCAGCAGCCGCGCTGTCTGCGTCTCCACGTGCGTTTTGGGCTGCATTCGTCAGCTTTGTTTATGTTGAGATTTTGTTGTTCTGCACATTTGACCCCTGAGCTAGCAATACTCTGACTCATTAGGTCGCGTTTTGTGTGAGCGGTGTGTCTGTGTGTGTGTGTGTGTGTGTGTGTGTCTGTCTGTGCGACAGGTGTGTCTGTCTGTGCGACAGGTGTGTCTGCGTGTGTGTGTGTGTGTGTCTGTCTGTCTCTCTGTGTGTGTGCATGCGTCTCTGTGTGTTCTGTGTGGTGTGTAGGCAAAACACAGAAAAGTGGCATAATTTGTCCCACGCAGCATATGCGCTGTTCTGAGCAGAAAATGTCAGAGGATGATGAGGGATGAATGAGGGATCAAAGGGTGTGTGTGTAGGCTTGTATTAAGCAAGAAGCCTTTCGACCTCAAGAAGTCCTAAAACTTCAAGAAGTCTGTCTAGGGGTGTGCAGAGTAAAAATATCAGCCTTGCCATGAGGAGACAGAGAAACAGAATGAAAGTCCCTGGTGCGGAAACAAATTCATCTTCGTAGCAGCTAGGCTGACCACGTCCCCATCTTCATTTTGGGCTGTTCGAGGGTTGTAAATAGGAAAAAAATTATGCTAAATGTGAATGGAAAATGCAAAGAGTATCGGGAAGACGGGAGAGCCAGTGTGCACGCCCAAAAAGCGAGGAAGCGGTGTAAAACGAGTAGCGTATGTAAAATGTGAAAGAAAAATAGACGGAGAGATATTCACTTTGGGTTAGGGTTAGTGCATGTGTGTGTGTCTGTCTGTGTGTGTGTGTGTGTGTCTGTGTGTTGTGTGTAGGCAAATGGCAGACCTCCCGTTTACTCCCATGAGTGGTCTTTCGTCAGGCAGGCAGGCAGGCAGGCAGGGCTGTTGAAATGAGGCAAAGGTCAAAGGTCAAATGGGAAGTGACATATCTCCCCCCCCCCCAAGTATATTTTTGTATGAAGGGAGTAGTGTCAGTGACTGTCTGTCTGTCTGTGTGTATGTTGTGTGTGTGTGCAGGCACATCAGAGACCCCCAGTGGTTCCAAGTGGCACCACTTTACATTTCCCGGTAACCATCAGCGCATGCGCTGATGGTTACCGGGAAATGTAAGAGGGAATCAAGAGCCCACACAGGCAGACAGGCAGGCAGGCAGGCAGGAAGTGGGTCCCCCTTCGCAATAAAGCTTCCTGTTCTTTCAGCATAAAAGAGCAAAAGTGTAGTCTTTTCATTTCAGAGAAGTGTTTAGTTTGAGAAAGTAAAAAAAGTATGAGATGCCAAAAGTTACTCCAAAGTTAAAAAAAAAAATATTGTAATTAATTCTGTTAAATGTTGCAACTTTGCTAACCAATTTGGAAGTTCAGGGAATTTGTATTTTTCTTAATTTCATGTAACAGCCTCGAGTGGTTAATTCATTTAAAGATTGCTTCGACTGTTGAATTGAATGTTGAAACCAATATCAGTTCATTCAAAATGTCAAAATGTTGAAACTGATCTCGGTCCATTTTCAGTGGCTTATGTCTGTGTGAACCCACCCAGACCTCTGAGGTCATCTGGGACAGGTCTGCTTGTTGTCCCCAGGGTCAGAACTAAACAGGGGGAAGCAGCATTTAGTTTTTATGCTCCACATATCTGG
>NC_050173.1:54306517-54316517 GCF_008315115.2 Sander lucioperca | reverse complement strand
GGAGAGTCTTAAGGGCAAGGTGGAGGAGATCTTTGGGCTGGGACACCCGCAGCCACCGAGCAAACAGAGTGAAACCAGACCATCCGAGTTCATCATTACGACTGACATCATCAAGGAGCACAACTGGACTGCGGTCTGACAAGCACAACTGGACTGCAGACGTTTTGGTGAGTGTTTTTGTCGAGTTTAAACACACATGACTATTGGACCTGCATTCTAATGTTCTGTTCATTCGTGGTCTTAGGGCGCCATCTATTGACTATAGTTAGGCATATTGCAGAGTGATTTGTTGCTTATTTCTCTTTAATTTGTATATACAGTATGTGCATGTATTATGTACAAGTTATATTTACATATTCTGTATTTCCACACACACCCACATGCACATGCACATATACTATTGTAAGTAACAAGCATTGTATTCACCTGCTGGACTTGGATGTCAATAAATCGGTTGAACTAAAACAGAAGGTTACTCTTACCAGAGTACATAACCAGATAGGTAGCGCCAGCGAATAACGCACACGGCAATGTGTTCTATTAATACCCTGTCTGGTACAAATATCAATGTATGCTATTTGCACCCCTGTGCATTTACCTTGGCATATATTTACACACAGTTATCCATACTACTCATGTATTACACCTTTTTGGAATATTGCTCTGTGGTCTAAATAAAATACACTTGCGATAAATATACAGTACGCTTCATATAAATTAATAAAAGGTCAACAACTTTCACCTGTATTATACAAACAGGAGCGCCAATGTCTCCCCAGTCTCGATGTATAGTTTACCTGACAGAGCTGAAATCATTGTGGGCTAAAGCTTGTGTTCTGTTTTCAGAGACAGACATTCTACACATGTAACGATGATGAATAAGGTTTCTTATTAGGGCAGAACAGATAAGCACACTAATGCTCACAAACATTTGACTAGCACTACACCATCTTGGTTGTTTTAGAAGCAGTCTCTGCATGTATACTTTTTCTGTAAGACAAGTGTCTTCAGTAGTTAACGCCAACTAAAACTGTTTATTTATGACTGTCTAGCTAGTGTGTGTGTGTGTGTGTGTGTGTGTAGACCTGCATGTACTTCTTTTGCAGCTTAGTGGCAACATACACAGAGAATACTATTGCTTACATAGTTATTCACGTAGACTTGTTTTTCACTTGTTTAACCCAGTAAATGTCATACTACACACACAATGTAGCCTTTTGAAAATCTTACTCTTTTTTATTGTTTTCACCAAATAATGTAATTAGGTGATTTATCGCTCATCTGCATGGATACATTTAGATGTCAACAAAAAAACATGGCAGGAAGCTAAAGTCACTGTTAGTGTTGCTATTTTGCTGATGGGTTTTTCTCTTTTTGGACAGGAATATTCTGTTAATATGTTAAAAACTAAAAGGGTAACTGACTCATTTTAACTTGGCATGTGAAACTTGCCTCCCTCCCTTTTTTTTTGCAGAGACCAAGCATATTCAGTGAAGAGATCACAGTAAATACACAAGAAAATCTCCCAAAGCAGACTGCGAGCCATATGACCCCACTTATGGTTAAGAGGTTTTGGTTTCTTCTCAACAATGAGCGTCCCATCCAACACCAGTTCATATGTCATCAGAAGGTAGAGGAAAAAAGGCTTTCATTTTGTCTTATAACAATGTTCTTTCCCTAGCACATAATGAAAATAACCATATATGGAATACACTTTTTTTACTGATAAACACCTTGCCTTTTTTTTTGCACCCTGTATTTTCAGCAGCAACTACAAAGAAGAGGAAGCTTTCCTTGGGATAGTTGATGGTATATTTTAGAAGTATTGCTTGTCTAACTGTGACATGAATATGTTGTTAACATAAAGTGTTTTCTTAATGTTTATGTTCATATTTTGTTAACCGTTGAGCTTTACATAAAGAGTTATAGACTGTTTTGAAGTCATGTTATTGTATGTTCATATTGTAAATGAATTTTTGAATATTTATGTAATAAAGTCTGTTTTTTGGATAATAATTGTTTTTACAGTACTTATGAGCCAGTGAAATGACATTTCCTTCACAAGTGCACTCTGTATGTACAGTTGAATGATAATACAAGCTATCTTCAGATCCTGTACTTAAGTCAAACTACTAATAACACTTTGCAAAAAGTCTATGTTTTACTTGTATTTGAGCAAAAGTGTGTATCATCAAGACAATGTACTTAAAGTATTCAATGCAGACAGAACAATCTTCATATTTTAGAAACTTTACAGAAACAGTTCTGTTCTGAGCTAAAGCCAAACACATAAGAGGTAGAGTTTAGGAATCAGAAAAACATGGTTAAAGTGGTTAAACTATCACTGATTAGACTTCGATCCAGCATTGAATTAAGTTTCGGGGCTTTGATTTGAGGTATCTGGTTAACAAATATTTTGAAAATATATGTTCTTATGTTGTGTTTTGACAATGTTTGTATTCAAAAAACAGCCAAAGGAGAAATTAATTAAAAATGAATTGTTTTTTAAATACAGAGGAATGTAATTATGATGCATCCTCAGCTATTATCACATCACTTTTTATTTTTTATTTAACCAGTTATGTGTTTAAAAAATAAAAAAACATCACATCAAAACACACACATTTATAAATGGCATCTCATTTACATGGTGCATTATGTGGTCCTACACTGTACTCTAGTGACCAAAGATGAGACCAACACCATGTACAGTCAGACAGTTTTTATCATCATATTTAAGTGAGAATAATATATCATAGTTAATAAAATTAACAATTAGAAAAATCCATTTGAAAGAATAAAGTCATATGATTCCATCCAGAATCATACATTTGACTCTAATGAAAATATACTCAAACGTGACAAAAAAAAACCCCAAAAAAACAAGTGAACACAGGAGTTTCTAAGATTTCAGTTGTTTCCCAGAATCACAGTACTAGACAGCAGGGCATTCATTTTTCTGCTTTCATACCTAAAAAAAATGACACAGGGGAATACATTCAGCTATTATCACATCACTTTTTTATTTTTTATTTAACCAGTTATGTGTTTAAAAAATAAAAAAACATCACATCAAAACACACACATTTATAAATGGCATCTCATTTACATGGTGCATTATGTGGTCCTACACTGCCCTCTAGTGACCAAAGATGAGACCAACACCATGTACAGTCAGACAGTTTTTATCATCATATTTAAGTGAGAATAATATATCATAGTTAATAAAATTAACAATTAGAAAAATCCATTTGAAAGAATAAAGTCATATGATTCCATCCAGAATCATACATTTGACTCTAATGAAAATATACTCAAACGTGACAAAACCCCCCCCCAAAAAAACAAGTGAACACAGGAGTTTCTAAGATTTCAGCTGTTTCCCAGAATCACATAGTACTAGACAGCAGGGCATTCATTTTTCTGCTTTCATACCTAAAAAAATGACACAGGGGAATACATTAAATGTACATTTTAATTTCACAAAACAACCCCCCGGACTGATTTGTCTTTGTTTATCCTTTTTCCTCAAACAGGAGTACCGTCTCTGTTGCTTAAACGTCTCCATTTTTTTTTAAATGAAATGGTTCAAAGTGTAACATTACATTTTGTAATATTATATTGCTCTAGAATATGGCAAACCAAATGTTAACATAGTTAAATTCTCTGCTAAACTTTCCTCAGAGGCTCCAACAGTAAGGCCATTTGGTCAGTAGTGTGTGTGTGTGTGTGTGTGTATGTTTAAAAAAATGGAAACTCCTCCTCACTTTAGATTTTTGCCCGTGTGCGTTGTGGACTGTACGAGACTCTATAAATGATCGCTTTGGTTTCATTGAAGCTACGTGGATGGCAGGATAATCTCGGGCTAGACCAGGCTGCTTGGGCTTACTGTCCATCAATGTGTGTGGCATTGCCAGTGCTGGCATGGACTCTTTGTAACAGTTGGTGGCTTGGCAGAACTTCTCAACGTTCAATATGAACTTATAAAATTACACAAAATGTCCTGGAAACAGCAGGAAACCACCTGCATATAAGTGAAGCCTAAAGGCCTTAAAGGAGTCAGTGTCCAAGGTTCAACGTCCAGGTGTATGCTGTTGCATATATGCAAGTAATAAAACTACAAATACAGTGCAAACAATAGTAAATTATATGTCACACAACCGTGTTTAAACCTCGGCTAATAGAGCCTTGTAGAAACCTAGAAATATCTCTGAATCTCTAAATGAGCCACTGGCCTCCCCTGGAGGAAGCTCCTTGCTCACTAGCACTTCAACCGGGCTGGTCTTTGCCTGCTGGCAATGCAGCTTGTTTAGAAGCTCGGAATAAGTGGAAGTGACAGACTTGGCCGTGCCAGATTTCTGAAAGCGAAGCTGGAGCCATAGGCTACTCCCTGGATAGTCGGTTGTAACAGGGACAGTGGAGGCCGGGGGAGTAACACCGTCTTTGGTGGAAATCTCGGGGGGGCGGGAGACTCAAACAGATTTTCTGGAATAGTGGAGATGGAGGGAGTTAGAAGTCTCCCACAGCTCTTTGAAGTAGTCCTGGCTCAGTGGCATGTTCTGGCTCAGCCTGTCAAACCCGTGCTCCTCCATTTGTTTCCCCTCCTTCCACGGCATGTGTCCGCTGCTGCTGGGGGAAATTAATCAGTCTGGTGTGTATAGGGGGCGAGCAAAAACAGACGAAAAGTCAAAATATTTTGAGCAGAGCACGTGTACAATACTCACGTTTTTCTCACGAACGCACAAACCAGACAGAATGAAGAAAAGGAATTATGAAAAAGTCGGCTGCCTCTCTAATCAGACATCAAAGCACTGGGCCGCTCACTCGACCGACATCAGACTGCAGTATCGCCTTCCACCTGCAGGGGGCGTGGACAGGCTTTCCAACAAACTGTCTAGATTTAATGTTGCTTAAACTGTAAACCATTTAAACCAGATTCACTCAGCATAGACATCATGTTGTTATAACAACGAAACCCACATAAAAAAAAAGATTCTCAACATCAAGGAAAAAGTACAATTTAATTTTTTTTTTTTTTTTTTTTTTTCGTCGCAAAAAACTGTGACGAATATGAGACACAACAGCTCTGACAGCCAGTCTTTTTACAGACACCAGCGATCTCACATCAGGAATGCTCTCCGAGGTTCTTTTTTTTTTTTTTTTTTAAATTTCAGGAATTGAGTTCCTTTATGTGTTAAATGTTTATAATTTATATACCCACCATATTTATAATCATTAATTTAAAAAATTCAAGTCAATTTTAAGTTTTTCATATTCATACATAAAATCACCATAAATGAGGTTATATTCTGGACCTTGTCTGGCTCTCCCTCTCCTTTTCCTCCACTTGGACGAGCCCTGAAAGTAAAAACACAACACAGTCATTTTTTCATAACCTTAACCCATTTGGAAACACAGTTCAACACCTTACATTACCTGACAATTCAGTGTGTGTGTGTGTGTGTGTGTGTGTGTGTGTCTCTGTCTGTCTGTGTGTGTGTCTGTCTGTGTGTGTGTTGTGTGTGTGCAGGCACATCAGAGACCCCCAGTGGTTCCAAGTGGTACCACTTTACATTTCCTGGTAACCATCAGCGGATTCGCTGATGGTTAGGGTTAGGATTATAATAAAGGGGGTCCCGGTGACTTACGAATTGCACCGGGACCCTAAATGCACAAACTACAAACAGCATCCAAAACACCAGGGTCCCCCCATCCCCCATCAAGGTCTCCCCTCAAATTGGCAACTTAAATATGCAAAACATCTTGTGTGAAATGTACATCAAAACTCCTCTGCATGGGCTATAATAATGATGTCTTATATTACTAATATGTTAACGTGTACTGACTATCATATATCCATTCAATGGCTTAAAATAATGATGTCTTACACTTCAAATATACAGTAAATTGCTGAACAAATATTGTGTGTTCTAGCCATCAGATTTCCATTCTGTAGTTATGTGTCCCAGGTAAGTAGTATACATGAAAATATGTAAATAAATTACATTAAACTACCACTCTCTTGGGTCTCAGGTAAGTATTATATAGGTATATATATAAGTATGTGGAAATCTTATAGTATATTGTTATTTCTCAGGTGAGTATTAACAACACTTCTGTAATATCACAGGTAAGTATAGCTCTCAGGTAAGTATAGCTCTCAGGTAAGTATATTAATCAGGTAAGTATAACTCTCAGGTAAGTGTAGTAATCAGGTAAGTACAGCTCTCAGGTAAGTATAAATATAGCTCTCAGGTAGATATAGGGATAAGGGATGAAGTTGGATATCGGTAGGGGTATCGATAGCAGCAAGAGTGCCAATAGGAACTCTGACATGTTACATATAAAGGTTTTTGACTTTGTATATATAGCCCCTCTGTGTGCACATGCTCTTCTGTGGCGGTGCAAAATTTTGAACACGGTGCGCAAAGCATTATGGGAAACGGTTGACCTTTTGTGCTGCATCTTTAGAACGGAAGGGGCTAGAGCGATGAAACTTTGACCTACCCCCCCATTTTCAACGATGGGCTTTCCTATGGTACCACCCACTCGTCGCTACAGCGTTTCGGTTCCGAGCTACATCGCTTTTTTGTAGTCGAAACGTCTCTATCTCCTGAACGGAAGGCCGTGGAGACTCTGCGACAAGTTCTGCCTGTTCAGCGTGGTCGAATTATGTCAGACGGAGTGTGTCCGACTGTGTGTGTGTCTCTGTGTGTTGTGTGTGTGTGTGTCTCTGTCTGTGTCTGTGTCTGTGTGTGTGTGCGTGCGTGTGTGTCTGTGTGTGTGTGTGTTTCTGTGTGTGTTGTGTGTGTGTGTCTGTGTCTCTGTGTGTTGTGTGTGTGTGTCTGTGTGTGTCTGTGTGCGTGTCTGTCTGTCTGTCTGTCTGTCTGTCTGTCTGTGTGTGTGTGTGTGTGTGTGTGCAGGCACATCAGAGACCCCCAGTGGTTCCAAGTGGTACAACTTTACATATCCCGGTAACCATCAGCACATTTGCTGATGGTTACCGGGATATGTAACAGGTAGTCAAGAGCCCACACAAGCAGACAGGCAGGCAGGAAGTGGGTCACCCTTCGCAATAAAGCTTCCTGTCCTTTCAGCATAAAAGAGCAAATGTGTAGTCTTTTCATTTCAGAGAAATGTTTAGTTTGAGAAAGTAAAAAAAGTATGAGATGCCAAAAGTTAGTCCAAAGTTAAAAGAAATATTGTAATTAATTCTGTTAAATGTTGCAACTTTGCTAACCAATTTGGAAGTTCAGGGAATTTGTATTTTTCTTAATTTCATGTAACAGCCTCGAGTGGTTAATTCATTTAAAGTGTTCATTTTAATAATCTTAAAAAAACAATTTGCTCTATGCTTTAAATTACAAGGTTATTATGTATAATATTAGTTATTAACGCTTATAACCCTAAGACCATTTTTACAATTCATTGTCCATCTGGAACTGCCGTCCCATGACCTTCCCAATAATAATAATAATAATAATAATAATTAGTTATTAATTAGTGTTCAATGTTGTTATTGTTATGGGTCAGCTCTGTTTTCCGTGACTCATTAGGTCGCGTTTTGTGGGAGCGGTGTGTCTGCACCTTTCTGCATACCTGCCAAGAAACGCTCCCCGCTATCCTCTTCACGGCCTCAATCCAAAAGTCACGTGGCGTCAACCCTGGAGTGACAAGCCCTGAAAGTAAAAACATAACATTACATTAGTGTGTCTGTGTCTGTGTGTGTGTGTGTGTCTGTGTGGTGTGTGTGTGTCTGTGTGTCTCTGTGTGTTGTGCGTGTGTGTGTGTGTGTGTGTGTGTGTCTGTCTGTCTGGGTTGGGTTTAGAAAAAAAGGGTAAGGGGAAAAAGGTGATGGGGGGAAATTAAAGAAAGTCTCACAGCCGAAGGCTGTGAGACCTTAATGCACAAACCACTAATCAGGAGCAAAAGCCCAGGATATCCCCGCCCCTCCTCGAGGCCCCCAAACTCACACACCAATCAATCTCGAGATGTTTAGTTGTTAAGATGCATATGAGAGCACATGGAGTAGAGGTCAAAGGTCAGGGCCAAAGAGGGGGAGAGAGAGGAGTTAAGTTGAGGAAATATAAGAGAGGGAGAGGTTAGAAGAGAATTGGGGAGGGAGGGAGGGGGCTGGAAGGGGAGGGGGGTGGGTGGGGGGTGGTGGGTGGGGAGAGGTTAAGGTTAGGGCTGGGATAAGAGAGGGTTAAGGTAAGGGCTAAGATAAAGGGTTAGGGTTAGGGGTTAGGGTGAAGGTAAAGAGGTGAACGCCGCACCATGGAGACCCATGGATGTAGACGACACCTAATGCACAAACCAGAACACATCCACACAACCCAGCAACCCCGCCCCCACAGGGAGACCCAGGACCACAAACAACTCGGCATATAATCTCATAGTTGTATTTAAACTTTAAATTTGGTTCAAAGACCCTTGGCTAGAGATGGAAATAAAGGCGTACCACGGAGGCCACGTGGAATAAGCCAGAAGTCAAAAGACACTTAGTTGAGGCGTACCACGGAGGCCACGTGGAGTAAGCCAGAAAAGTCGAAAGACACTCAGTTGAGGCGTACCACGGAGGCCACGTGGAATAAGCCAGAAGTCAAAAGACACTTAGTTGAGGCGTACCACGGAGGCCACGTGGAGTAAGCCAGAAAAGTCAAAAGACACTCAGTTGAGGCGTACCACGGAGGCCACGTGGAATAAGCCAGAAAAGTCAGAAGACACTCAGTTGAGGCGTACCACGGAGGCCACGTGGAATAAGCCGGAAGTCAAAAGACACTTAGTTGAGGCGTACCACGGAGGCCACGTGGAGTAAGCCAGAAAAGTCAAAAGACACTCAGTTGAGGCGTACCACGGAGGCCACGTGGAATAAGCCAGAAAAGTCAGAAGACACTCAGTTGAGGCGTACCACGGAGGCCACGTGGGATAAGCCAGAAAAGTCAGAAGACACTCAGTTGAGGCGTACCACAGAGGCCACGTGGAATGAGCCAGAAAAGTCAGAAGACACTTAGTTGAGGCGTACCACGGAGGCCACGTGGAATAAGCCAGAAAAAGTCAAAAGACACTTAGTTAAGATTATGCCAAAGAGTCTTTGGTTAAGGTTAGGTTAAAGAGCACTTGGCTAGGGATAGGATTCGAAACACCTGGTTATGGTTAGGCTGAAAAGCAATTGGTTAAGGTTAGGATAAAAAACACTTGGTTATGGTTAGGTTAAGAAATAACTTGGTTGAGTTTAGGTTAAGAAACCATACCAGTAGAATAGTGTCTGCTCTGGGTTCTGTACTGACTCTGTCCTATAGAATGACATTCAGACTTTCATACAACATCATATAGATTTTATTGTAAATTGTGGGACACATCATCAGTAGTGGACCTCAGAGTCATCAGGTGTTTCGGCCATTATCACTATACACCTTCGTCCGAGGGTGGCCCTCCAGAGGTTGATCAGACCCCGGAGTGTGTCCCATAGCCAATAGAAATTGTTTGCTCAAAATTATAGTCCTTTTTTAAGTTTAGATATCCTCCTACATCCGTTAACAAAAGCATATCAATATTATGTTAAAATAAACATTAATATTGCAACAAAATTATATTTTTTGTAGATATATGAAATATATCAAAATATATACATATTTAATATATCTTTCTCACTTACCACTCGATCCACTTGAGTCTCTGTAAACAGAATAAATCCAAGCCATGTAAATGCTTCCTGTGTTCCATACACCGCTCAACTACAGGAGGCGCTGTGAAAATCCAAAAGGATGTGGACAGGCTGTGCTCTAGATGTCTTTCCATGCACTAGTCCGTTGTATCATGGTTTCAACCCTTGAAGCCTGAAAAAGGGCCTTAAAGCGCGAAAGGAACACTAGGAAGGAAGTACATGGCACTTTTGAATCCAATTAGTGTCAGTCAAATGTAAGTATAATGGTGAAAAGTGAGTGAAGGGGGTGAAAAATCACTTTTATCCTGAATAATCACTTATCTCCGCTTTTGT
>NC_050173.1:54260546-54306317 GCF_008315115.2 Sander lucioperca | reverse complement strand
GAAATGTTGCCTAACTGGACGCATTGCTAGAAACTCATCAGTCTCATGTTGTGTAACAACACTTGACATAGAAATAGCCCAATGTGACTAACCTCTAGAGGAGAGTCTGGTTCATCCAGGATGTTCTTTTCACTCTGTATCGCGCTGCATCGTGCCTGTAGAACTGGGGTCCATTATCAGCACGTTCGGACTACCAGCTCTCGCGACTACAGTCACTATCGTCGAGGTCCGTCGCCTGCACGCCCTCGTAATTGTACACGCGTGCGAGAGTCCCTGGCAAGTGTCTCTGAGAACGTGGTGAGAATATGGATCACAGGAGATGATGTGATACAGATGCGAGACTGTCTCCATCTGTAGTTTCCTGATATAATAACCACTAACACACGTGATGAGAGAAGGAAACGAACAGCAAAGCAACCCTCAAGTAAAAAGTCAGGTTGTCATGGTACTCCTTGTCGTGTGTAAAGTCATGTGACTTCAGACAGCACGTCAGGGAAGCTGTCCGCCAGCCGCCACGTAACAATGAACTGTAGCTGACGAGAGGCTGCCCGTTGTACTCACACGATAACAGTCAGTCGTGTTTCGACAGCATCGTTTATGCAGTGACTGGCGGATAGTTCTTATTTCTCTCCATTCTGTAAGCCCACTTCAAACAGCGCCCTGTCTGTGGCTTTCTGCGTTTATAGGAGAGCCAGCATTCTGTCCAAGTCCACATCAACAGCCACACTTAGTGACCAGATAGCCCACAGTCTGCTGAGCAGGCACCATTTCATCCACCAGAGAGCCACCCGTCGGACTGGGTACAGAACCTGAGGAGGTTGTCGTTCTGGTCTGGATCAGTATTTCACGTCCCATTGCTACTGAGTGGAGGAGAGCCTCCTCCTGCGCTTTGACGCGGAAGTGGAAGTCTTTGATCGCTCGTAGTCAAAGAGCGCACTGCCTGGATGACTCCACTATCAGCACAACGACAACATATAGAGACTGGCACTCGTTAACAGAGGAGTCCTCCAGTATGTAAGAAACACGGCATTCTGGTTCCAGTCAGCGTCTCTGGCTTTCACTGTGAAACAGATAGACCTGTGTGTTGTTTCTACGTGTAGGCCTCATATGAGCTCTCTCAAAGACAGGCGCGTTATCATTCCACATCAGAGATCTGTAAGGTGAAGTGACGCTGCTGGAGAGGGAGGTACTCCCTCATGTTCTTTTCACTCTGTATCCGCTGCATCGTCCCCTGTAGAACTGGGGTCCATTATCAGCACGTTCTGACTACCAGCTCTGCCGAACTTACAGTCACTCTTTCTGGAGTCAGTCGTCCTGCACACCTCGTAATTGTACACGTGTTGGAGAGTCCCTGTCCCCAAAGTGTCTGAGTAACGTGGTGGATAATATGGAATCACAGGGAGATTGGAGTGATACAGGATGCGAGACTGTCTCCATCTGTAGATTTTCACTGATATATAACCACTAAACACGTGATGAAGAGGAAGGAAACTACAGCCAAAGACAACACTAAGTAAAAGTCAGGTTGTCATTGTACTCCTTGTCGTGTGTAAAGTCAGTGAACTCAGACAGCACTTCAGGGAAGCTGTCCGCCACCGCCACGTTAACAATGACTGTAGCTGAACGAGAGGCTGCCCGTTGTCCTCCACTATAACATCAGTCTTTGTTTCACAGCATCTTATCAGTGACTTGGCGGATAGTTCTTATTTCTCCATTCTGTAAAGCCCACTTCAAACAGCGCCCTGTCTGTGGCTTTCTGCAGTTTATAGGAGAGCCAGGCATTCTGTCCAGAGTCCACATCAACAGCCACCACTTAGTGACCAGATAGCCCACATCTGCTGAACGAGCACCATTTCAGCCACCAGAGAGCCACAGTCTGGACTGGGTACAGAACCTGAGGAGGGTTGTCGTTCTGGTCCTGGATCAGTATTTTCACAGTCACATTGCTACTGAGTGGAGGAGAGCCTCCATCCTGCGCTTTGACGCGGAAGTGGAAGTCTTTGATCTGCTCGTAGTCAAAAGAGCGCACTGCATGGATGACTCCACTATCAGCACTAACGGACACATATGAGGAGACTGGCACTCCGTTAACAGAGGAGTCCTCCAGTATGTAAGAAACACGGGCATTCTGGTTCCAGTCAGCGTCTCTGGCTTTCACTGTGAATACAGAGAGACCTGGTGTGTTGTTTTCTACAATGTAGGCCTCATATGAGCTCCTCTCAAAGACAGGCGCGTTATCATTCACATCAGAGATCTGTAAGGTGAGAGTGACGCTGCTGGAGAGGGAGGGTACTCCCTCATCAGAGCAGGTAATAGTTATATTGTATTGAGAAGCGATCTCTCTGTCTAAATTGACCTCTGTAACTAAGTATAAAATCCATTTAATGTAGTTTGTATTTGAAGGGAATGCTACTGTCTATATTACACTCTACCTGTCCACTAGTCTCTGAATCTGGATCATTCACACTTAACATAGCTATAACAGTGTTTGGAGGTGAATCCTCTAATATGGACTCTGATTTAGAAACAATATTTATGTGAGGATTATTGTCATTTATATCAATAACATCAACTATTACTTTAGTGGAATCAGAGAGTCCCCCGCTGTCTACAACTTCAATATCCATTTCATACATTTTCGCCTTTTCATAATCTATTTCACCGATTAGGAAAATGTCTCCGGTTTTCGAATTAATCTTAAACAGTTCAGATAAAAGACGTTCGCTGGTGGATATCAGATATGATACTTCTCCGTAAGAGCCGATGTCTTTATCAGATGCACTTACAGTCGTTACGCTAGTGCCTTTGGGAGAATGTTCTAGTATTTTTGCTCTATACAGCGGTTTAGCGAATGTAGGTGCGTTGTCATTCGCATCTAATACATGACAATATCTGCATAGTCCCTGACATCTGCGGCTCCCCTCCGTCTACAGCAGTTAACAACAGTGAGATGTGTTCTTGCTTTTCTCGATCTAGAGGCTTCTGTAGAACCATCTCTACCTTTTTACTTCCGCCTGCCTGATTTCCAGGTTTTAATACAAAGTTATTAGTGGGACTAAGTGAATATCGCTGTAATCCATTCATCCCAATGTCAGAATCAATAGCTTTCTCTAATACAAATTTCGATCCTATCACAGCGGACTCGCTGATTTCAAAGCGTTTTTCTGCATTAGTAAAACTGGGGCTATTATCGTTTATGTCGGTGATCTCCACTGTTACACGAAACAGTTCCATTGGGTTTTCCAGAATTAACTGGAAATGTAAAGCACAAGGCGTCGTCTCTCCACATAAAGCCTCTCTGTCTATCCTCTCTTGGATAAGGAGGACTCCCCTTTCTTTATTCAGCCCGATGTATTCTACGCTGCCTCCTGTATAGACACGAGCTTTGCCTGATTTCAGCCTTTTAAGATCTAAACCTAAATCATGCGCTATGTTACCAACGACAGAGCCTTTCGCCATTTCTTCGGGAATAGAATAGCTGACCTGCCCGAGCACGTCGCTAAGACATAGCACCGAGAGAAACAACAGTACTTGCCGTCTCATTGTTCTGTCTGAGGTCGTTTCCTGCACCATTAAAACAAAAGCATCCCCAATGCAGTCAATGCGAAAGTAGATAACAAAAAATGTCCACACTTAAACTATACGAATGAACACAAGATATCCAGTTCAATAATTCCTTACAGGGCTCCTCATGAGCGCGGACTGTATATTCTGTCTTTCTCCGATGATATCCACCGTATGTACACGAAGGGGCAGGACACAGACAGAAAAAATAACATCTAGTTAAATAGCAACGCGCTTGCCAACAGCGACCCTTTGAGTTGAAAATACAAATTACAACAAGTGATATAAAAGACAACTACTGCAACGTTTTCTGGCAATAAAGCGAAAGTAAAAAGTAGGAAAAGCTGGCCAGTTATTTGACATATCCTACTGATATTTACCAACATATATAGTTTGATACTATGTGCTCAATTGATTTAGTAACATATTTAAATTGTGAAATTACAAAAGCAGTGCTTTTATAATTATAGTCTATATGAATAAAAGGTATGAAGACAAGACGAAACAAAAAAACACAACACATGGGTACATGCACTGTTGTCAGCAGCGGTAAGTGTCGCTGTCCATTGTGCTGAATGTGAATACTGAAACATTAGCCTAAACTCCTCAGGCATTTATAAATACTGTTTGCCGGACTGCTACTGCAGCCAACTTTCTCATGAAATGAATACCATGGTTATTGATTTGTATAAAATATGAAACATTGTGTTTGTTACAGTTTTCTAACCTCTAGAGGAGAGTCTGGTTCATCCAGGATGTTCTTTTCACTCTGTTTCCGCTGCATCGTCCCTGTAGAACTGGGGTCCATTATCAGCACGTTCTGACTACCAGCTCTGCCGAACTTACAGTCACTCTTTCTGGAGTCAGTCGTCCTGCACACCTCGTAATTGTACACGTGTTGGAGAGTCCCTGTCCCCAAAGTGTCTGAGTAACGTGGTGGATAATATGGAATCACAGGGAGATTGGAGTGATACAGAATGCGAGACTGTCTCCATCTGTAGATTTTCACTGATATAATAACCACTAAACACGTGATGAAGAGGAAGGAAACTACAGCCAAAGCCAACACTAAGTAAAAAGTCAGGTTGTCATTGTACTCCTTGTCATGTGTAAAGTCAGTGAACTCAGACAGCACTTCAGGGAAGCTGTCCGCCACCGCCACGTTAACAATGACTGTAGCTGAACGAGAGGGCTGCCCGTTGTCCTCCACTATAACAGTCAGTCTTTGTTTCACAGCATCTTTATCAGTGACTTGGCGGATAGTTCTTATTTCTCCATTCTGTAAGCCCACTTCAAACAGCGCCCTGTCTGTGGCTTTCTGTAGTTTATAGGAGAGCCAGGCATTCTGTCCAGAGTCCACATCAACAGCCACCACTTTAGTGACCAGATAGCCCACATCTGCTGAACGAGGAACCATTTCAGCCACCAGAGAGCCTCCAGTCTGGACTGGGTACAGAACCTGAGGAGGGTTGTCGTTCTGGTCCTGGATCAGTATTTTCACAGTCACATTGCTACTGAGTGGAGGAGAACCTCCATCCTGCGCTTTCACGCGGAAGTGGAAGTCTTTGATCTGCTCGTAGTCAAAAGAGCGCACTGCATGGATGACTCCACTATCAGCACTAACGGACACATATGAGGAGACTGGCACTCCGTTAACAGAGGAGTCCTCCAGTATGTAAGAAACACGGGCATTCTGGTTCCAGTCAGCGTCTCTGGCTTTCACTGTGAATATAGAGAGACCTGGTGTGTTGTTTTCTACAATGTAGGCCTCATATGAGCTCCTCTCAAAGACAGGCGCGTTATCATTCACATCAGAGATCTGTAAGGTGAGAGTGACGCTGCTGGAGAGGGAGGGTACTCCCTCATCAGAGCAGGTCACAGTTATATTATATTCAGAGGCTCTCTCTCTGTCTAATTCACTGTCTGTCACTAAACTATAGAAATTATTGGTTGATGATTTTAAAATGAAGGGTACATTTTCGTTAATAAAACATCGCACTTTTCCGTTTTCTCCTGAGTCCTTGTCCTCAATATTTATCATTGTAACAACTGTATTGAGTTTGGCATCCTCTGATATAACAGTTGACTTTGACATTATGTTGATTTCAGGCTTGTTGTCGTTTACATCTTGTAAATCAACAATCAATTACAAGAGTCTGTGAGTCCTCCATCGTCACTAGCACGTACATTTATTTGAAAATTTTGCGAGTCTTCAAAGTCAATATTTCCAATTAAAGTAACCTCACCAGTATCCCTGTTTATTTTAAATACTTTCCTGACATTTTCTAACGTATTTGTGATTGAATAAGTTATTTTACCGTTAGAGCCCTGATCTGCATCTGAGGCTGTAACAGTGGTAACAATTGTGCCTTTAGGTGAGTTCTCAGTAACTGTAGCCTTGTATGTTAGCTGTGTAAAAACGGGGGCGTTATCATTGACGTCTAAAACTGTAATGACAATCAGCATTGTTCCTGACATCTGCGGCTCTCCTCCATCTACAGCCGTTAACACAAGAGATATCTGCTCCTGATTCTCTCTGTCTAGAGGCTTCTGAAGCACCATCTCAACGTTTTTATTCCATCAGCGTTATTGTGCAGTTTCAAAGCAAAATTATCGGTTGGCCTTAATTCATAACTATGAACACTATTAATTCCAACATCAAGATCCACAGCCCTTTCTAGCACAAATTTTGCCCCGGTGATCGCTGACTCACTTATTTTGAATTGGATTTCCCTGTCTTCAAAGGTTGGAGCATTATCATTGATATCTGTGATCCGGACTGTAACACTGTAAAATTCCATAGGATTTTCCAAAATAATCTGAAAGTGTAAAGCACAAGGCGTCGTCTGTCTGCAGAGCACCTCTCTGTCGATTCTCTCTTTAACAAGAAGGACTCCTCTGTCTCTGTTCAGCTCGATGTACTCATCGATGTCTCGGGTATAGAGTCGAGCTTTGCCAGAAGCCAAACGTTTGGTTTCTAAACCTAAATCTTGTGCTATATTACCCACTAAAGAGCCTTTCGCCATTTCCTCCGGTATTGTGTAGCTGGCCTGCCCCATTACCGAGCCGAGCGAAAGGAGACAGATGAACAACAGCGCTTGTCCTTTCATTGTTCTATTCGAGTATTTTCTCAAAAACGTGTAACAGTCCGGTTATATATCCGATAAACTGAAATCAATCCCAGTGACAAACATCCATTTCGCAGCTGTATAATCCAAACAGTAAAACCAACAGTCTCGGAGGTCGTCGTGTCGGTTATCAGATATTCTAAATATCCAGAAAGTCGGTTCTTTCCCGTCGTGTTCTCTCTTCATTATGGTGATGTTAAATAGGAGGTGCTGCTACAGCCCTACTCTCAGCCGTGCACACTGTGGTCAACAGCGGCCCTAAGAGTCCATAATACAAAACTGCAGAATACCAACATGAATTATTCATTCCAACAGACGTACTGCTAGGAAAGTGTAACTTGAAATAATGTTATAAAAGCTATATAGGTGATATGATCCACCAACCCAAACGGTGAGTCGCCACTTCAAAACAGTTTATGGTTCTAATTTGTCACTTTTGTTTGCATATTCAGTCATGATGGGTCTATAAAAGGATGTACCACATCTCACTAAAAGTAGAAAAAACTACGAAAATGAACTGGTAGGCCTAAAAAATGAGAGCATGAAGAGGACCAAGCAGAGACTACAAAAGTCGCTGTCCGAGGTCCTGAAATAATGAAAGTCTTACAAATGGCCAACACTAATGGCAATCACAAGCCATTTCATGCAGACAAAAATCATTGCACACTTAAGACATTAAAGGGTCACTAAAGTGAATTAATGTTTATTGCAAAACTTTGTGTATAACAAGCACTCGGTAAAAACTTGTATGCTCAATCTGAAAAAAAAAAAAAAATAATAAAATAAAATTATTTCAGTACCGAAAGAGTCACCTGGAAATTCAATCAGACCAAATACTGACACAAAGTCTAACTCCAAAGCCAGATTACTGACTCAAAGCAATGTTGCCATGAAAAGGAGCAATACAAAACATTTTAAAATAATATGTATGAAAACAAGGTGAAAGCTGTCTGACCTCTAAGGGCGATATCAGTCTGCTTTATCACAATACAACTAAGTTAAAGTGATGTGCGTGTAAAATAATATAACAGTCATCATTGAGAATGTAGGTAATGGGATTATGTTCATGGTTCTAAAAATGTTGAAACCGCGTTAAGCAGTTCCCTAACAATGCAACTAAACACAAAAGAGAAAGGAAGTCACAGAGTAGAAGCTACATGATTGAACTGACCTCTAGAGGAGAGTCTGGTTCATCCAGGATGCTCTTTTCACTCTGTATCCGCTGCATCGTCCCTGTAGAACTGGGGTCCATTATCAGCACGTTCTGACTACCAGCTCTGCCGAACTTACAGTCACTCTTTCTGGAGTCAGTCGTCCTGCACACCTCGTAATTGTACACGTGTTGGAGAGTCCCTGTCCCCAAAGTGTCTGAGTAACGTGGTGGATAATATGGAATCACAGGGAGATTGGAGTGATACAGGATGCGAGACTGTCTCCATCTGTAGATTTTCACTGATATAATAACCACTAAACACGTGATGAAGAGGAAGGAAACTACAGCCAAAGCCAACACTAAGTAAAAAGTCAGATTGTCATTGTACTCCTTGTCGTGTGTAAAGTCAGTGAACTCAGACAGCACTTCAGGGAAGCTGTCCGCCACCGCCACGTTAACAATGACTGTAGCTGAACGAGAGGGCTGCCCGTTGTCCTCCACTATAACAGTCAGTCTTTGTTTCACAGCATCTTTATCAGTGACTTGGCGGATAGTTCTTATTTCTCCATTCTGTAAGCCCACTTCAAACAGCGCCCTGTCTGTGGCTTTCTGCAGTTTATAGGAGAGCCAGGCATTCTGTCCAGAGTCCACATCAACAGCCACCACTTTAGTGACCAGATAGCCCACATCTGCTGAACGAGGCACCATTTCAGCCACCAGAGAGCCTCCAGTCTGGACTGGGTACAGAACCTGAGGAGGGTTGTCGTTCTGGTCCTGGATCAGTATTTTCACAGTCACATTGCTACTAAGTGGAGGAGAGCCTCCATCCTGCGCTTTGACGCGGAATTGGAAATCTTTGATCTGTTCGTAGTCAAAAGAGCGCACTGCATGGATGACTCCACTATCAGCACTAACGGACACATATGAGGAGACTGGCACTCCGTTAACAGAGGAGTCCTCCAGTATGTAAGAAACACGGGCATTCTGGTTCCAGTCAGCGTCTCTGGCTTTCACTGTGAATACAGAGAGACCTGGTGTGTTGTTTTCTACAATGTAGGCCTCATATGAGCTCCTCTCAAAGACAGGCGCGTTATCATTCACATCAGAGATCTGTAAGGTGAGAGTGACGCTGCTGGAGAGGGAGGGCACTCCCTCATCAGAGCAGGTCACAGTTATATTATACTTAGAGGCTCTCTCTCTGTCTAATTCACTGTCTGTCACTAAACTATAGAAATCATTAGAAGAAGTGGTAATAGTGAATGGTATGTTGCCATTTATTCGACAGTTCACTTGACCATTGTTACTTGAATCTGGGTCAAGAACACTAAACATAACTATAACTGTATTTTGGGAAGAATCTTCTGGGATTGAGTCAGATTTGGAAAGTATACTGATTACAGGCTTATTATCATTAATATCAATAACATCAACAATAATTTTACTGGAATCAGAAAGACCACCGCTGTCTTGAGCTTCGATATCAATTTGGTAATACTTGGCTTTTTCAAAGTCAACTTCACCAACTAATATTACGTCACCGTTTTCATTTATTGTAAATATATCAGACACACTATCCATGGTGGACGACACTGAATAATAAACTTCCCCGTTTGTCCCTTTATCTGCATCCGAAGCACTCACTGTTGTCACAGTTGTTCCTTTCTGAGAATTTTCGGCGATGGCTGCCTTGTAAACCGACTGCATAAAAACAGGAGCATTGTCGTTTACATCGAGCACGGTCACATAAATCTTTACTGTACCAGACATCTGAGGATCTCCTCCATCTACAGCTGTTAACAACAACGATATTTGTTCCTCTTTCTCTCGATCTAACGGCTTGTGCAAGATCATTTCGACCTTTTTAATTACATCTGCATGCGTTTGTATTTTCAGCATAAAATTATCTGTAGATTTCAAGCTGTAATTTTTCAGGCCATTTACGCCAATGTCTGCATCAACTGCCCTTTCTAACACAAATTTAGATCCTGTAACTGCGGATTCGCTAATTTCAAAACGTTTCTCGTCATTTTTAAAACTGGGACTGTTGTCGTTGATGTCGGTAATCTCTACTGTTATTCGAAAAAGCTCCATTGGATTTTCTAGAATAATCTGCAAATGTAAAGCACAAGGCGTCGTCTGTCCGCAGAGCGACTCTCTGTCGATTCTCTCTTTAACGAGGAGGACTCCCCGTTCTCTATTTAGCTCAATGTATTCTGCACTGTCGCCCGTAAATATACGGGCTTTACCTGACTTTAGTCTTTTCACATCCAATCCTAAATCCCGTGCTATGTTGCCCACTACAGAGCCCTTTGCCATTTCCTCCGGAATAGAGTAGCTGACTTGACCGAGAACTGATCCAAGAGAGAAGATTGAGATGAAAAGCAGTACTTGCCGTGCCATTGTTCTATCCATATACGTTTGCGCCACAAAAAGACTGTTACACTCGGTTTCACAAAAACAATATCTCCATGTGAAAATAAATTGATAAAGGAATATTAAGTAAATCCACAAATTTTGAACGACTCGATCCGGCTCAGCGTGTCCGAAAGGATGAAATGTCAGTGAAAAATGCTTTCACCCTTTTTCTTTCTCTGAAATAACGACATGATATGGGAGGATCTGCTTCAAATCATGTCCACAGCTGCAACGCCTTAACCAACAGCGGCCCATGGAGTTCAAAAAGTGAAATTGCAAGAACATTAAACCTAATATTAGTTGAAATAGTTTAGGAATATGCATTATATGCTATACTGGTGTTATAAAACAACTTAAAAATTAGTCATCAAAAAGAGTGCGACGTCACTCCAGCTATCACATAAATGGCAGATACAGAAAATAACCACAACTGAAAGCACATTATTACAACTATATGACAAAAAAACAGAGAGAGAGAAATGCCTCTGACCAAGGTGCTGACATTCTGTTGTCAGAGATAACACATATTTAAACATGTAACTTTAACATAACCAAAGGCGGACGTTTCTAACCTCTAGAGGAGAGTCGGGTTCATCCAGGATGTTCTTTTCACTCTGTATCCGCTGCATCGTCCCTGTAGAACTGGGGTCCATTATCAGCACGTTCTGACTACCAGCTCTGCCGAACTTACAGTCACTCTTTCTGGAGTCAGTCGTCCTGCACACCTCGTAATTGTACACGTGTTGGAGAGTCCCTGTCCCCAAAGTGTCTGAGTAACGTGGTGGATAATATGGAATCACAGGGAGATTGGAGTGATACAGGATGCGAGACTGTCTCCATCTGTAGATTTTCACTGATATAATAACCACTAAACACGTGATGAAGAGGAAGGAAACTACAGCCAAAGCCAACACTAAGTAAAAAGTCAGGTTGTCATTGTACTCCTTGTCGTGTGTAAAGTCAGTGAACTCAGACAGCACTTCAGGGAAGCTGTCCGCCACCGCCACGTTAACAATGACTGTAGCTGAACGAGAGGGCTGCCCGTTGTCCTCCACTATAACAGTCAGTCTTTGTTTCACAGCATCTTTATCAGTGACTTGGCGGATAGTTCTTATTTCTCCATTCTGTAAGCCCACTTCAAACAGCGCCCTGTCTGTGGCTTTCTGCAGTTTATAGGAGAGCCAGGCATTCTGTCCAGAGTCCACATCAACAGCCACCACTTTAGTGACCAGATAGCCCACATCTGCTGAACGAGGCACCATTTCAGCCACCAGAGAACCTCCAGTCTGGACTGGGTACAGAACCTGAGGAGGGTTGTCGTTCTGGTCCTGGATCAGTATTTTCACAGTCACATTGCTACTGAGTGGAGGAGAGCCTCCATCCTGCGCTTTGACGCGGAAGTGGAAGTCTTTGATCTGCTCGTAGTCAAAAGAGCGCACTGCATGGATGACTCCACTATCAGCACTAACGGACACATATGAGGAGACTGGCACTCCGTTAACTGAGGAGTCCTCCAGTATGTAAGAAACACGGGCATTCTGGTTCCAGTCAGCGTCTCTGGCTTTCACTGTGAATATAGAGAGACCTGGTGTGTTGTTTTCTACAATGTAGGCCTCATATGAGCTCCTCTCAAAGACAGGCGCGTTATCATTCACATCAGAGATCTGTAAGGTGAGAGTGACGCTGCTGGAGAGGGAGGGCACTCCCTCATCAGAGCAGGTCACAGTTATATTATACTCAGAGGCTCTCTCTCTGTCTAATTCACTGTCTGTCACTAAACTATAGAAATTATTTGTCGATGTTTTCAGAGTGAAGGGTATATTTTCGCTAATGAAGCATTTCACGTTTCCGTTTTCTCCTGAATCTAAGTCCTCTATATTTATCATTGTAACAACTGTATTGAGTTTGGCATCCTCTGATATAACAGTTGACTTTGACATTATGTTGATTTCAGGCTTGTTGTCATTTTCATCTTGCACATCAACAATCAATTTACAAGAGTCTGTGAGTCCTCCATCGTCACTAGCAAGTAAATGTATTTGAAAGTGTCTTGACTTTTCGAAGTCAATGTTTCCAATTAATGAAACTTCGCCGTTTTCTTTATTTACCTCAAATAACTTCCTGATATTGTCCAGTGTATTTGTGATTGAATACGTTATTTCACCGTTAGAGCCCTGATCTACATCTGAGGCTGTAACAGTGGCAACAATTGTGCCTTTAGGTGAGTTCTCAGTAACTGTAGCCTTGTATGTTGGCTGTGTAAAAACGGGGGCGTTATCGTTAGCGTCTAAAACTGTAATGACAATCAGCATTGTTCCTGACATCTGCGGCTCTCCTCCATCTACAGCCGTTAACACAAGAGATATCTGCTCCTGATTCTCTCTGTCTAAAGGTTTTTGTAGTACAATTTCAACGTTTTTATTTCCATCAGCTTTATTGTGCAGTTTCAGTGCAAAATTATCTGTTGGTTTTAAATTGTAGTTTTGAATATCATTAACTCCAACATCAAGATCCACAGCCCTTTCTAGCACAAATTTTGCTCCGTTGATCGCCGACTCGCTAATTTTGAATTTCATCTCATTTTTCTCAAAGGTCGGTGAATTATCATTGATATCTGTGATCTGGACGGTAACAGTGTAAAACTCCATAGGATTCTCCAAAATAATCTGAAAATGTAAAGCGCAAAGCGCCGTCTCTGTACACAGCACCTCTCTGTCGATTCTCTCTTTGACGAGGAGGACTCCCCTTTCTCTGCTCAGCTCGATGTACTCGTCGGTGTTCCTCGTATAGATCTTAGCTTTACCTGACATTAAACGTTTTATTTCTAAACCTAAATCTTGCGCTATATTGCCCACCAAAGAGCCTTTCGCCATTTCCTCCGGAATAGAGTAGCTGACCTGCCCGAACACCGAGTCAAAGGAAAGGAGAGTGATAAACAACAGTACTTGCCGATTCATTGTTCTATCCGTTTTCCCCAGTGAGACTCCACAGTCTGCTTATAGTCCAAACAAAACATATACCACAATGTCAAATCTCAAAGGAACAGCTGCATAACCGACTCATTGGAGGAAAGTCTTGGAGATCAAAATCTTTCCTCTTCTTTTTCAAAAATGCTCCACAACCAGAACTGTCTGTTCTTTCCCGTCGTGTTCTCTCTGTACTGTGGCGATGTTACATGGGAGGTGCTGCTACAATCCTGCTCTCATTCATCAACACTCTGGTCAACAGCGGCCCTAACAGTCCATATTATAAAACTGCAGAACATCGACTAAAATTCAGCACAGGCGACCTCAGTGTAAACTATCTGGAAATGTATTTACAACACATACGTAATATTTTGGATATTACAAACGACTACAGGAAGACATTATTTAAATGTATCGTGTTTACTGTTTAGACCGTTTTACTAATTATATATTCAAAGATAATAGATACACAATGAATGACACCATGTTAATCAGATCTTGCAGATATATCAGCGATTGGGTGGATACACAATTAAATTGAAAGATCGGAAAGTAAAAAACAAAATACCTTGGAAAATCAAAAGGTGCATCTGCCTAATGATAATTATTGACAAAAAATGAGAAGAACACAGAAAGAGATTGATATTAAAACTGTGGAAACAGCAGTTGACAGACAGGTTAAACATGCGGCTGTCCTATGCATGTCGCTGTCCGCAGTTCTGATGTGAATTAACTCTGAATGAGAGCCCAAACTCCCAGACTGCACGAGCTGTTGTTCGGATAACGTGATGCCATAAAGAGCCATATTAACTGGAAAACTCATAGTACTACTACTACTACTACTACTACTAATAATAATAATAATAATAATAATAAACAATAATCATTATAAAACCAATACATCGCGTCCTATAAGAAGACAGATAGAAGTTAAAATGTAGGGTATTTCAAATTCCTTTGAGGAAAGAAGGCGAAGTTAGCACAAAATGTCTGAAAAAAGTAACTACTTTACAATGTTAAAGCATAAAACTACCTTAACACAAAATGTCCCTCATAATTGTTTGATCCCCTGTTTGTTACTCAAAAAATAGTTGTGTAAAGCGGCCTACACATGATCTGCGGCAAAACCGATCTGCGCAGGCTGTTCCATTGATTTCCTATGGGGAGAGCGTCGCACACCGCTTGTAATTGCGGCGCTTCGCTCAAAGTTAAAATTATTTCAACTTTGACTTCGTTGACGCTGACCTATATAGGCACAACCATGGGCGCAGCCAATTCCAGAACGTTCCGTTGCTGCGCTTTGCCTCTTAGCTCTTTGCCATAACCTCGCGGTTTTGCCACTGATCATGTGTAGGCGGCTTAACATTAACAACATTTTAAATCACGAAGACGGAATTAAAGCAGTCTGACCTCCAGAGGAGAGTCTGGATCATCCAGGATGTTCTTCTCACTCTGTATCCGCTGCATCGTCCCTGTAGAACTGGGGTCCATTATCAGCACGTTCTGACTACCAGCTCTGCCGAACTTACAGTCACTCTTTCTGGAGTCAGTCGTCCTGCACACCTCGTAATTGTACACGTGTTGGAGAGTCCCTGTCCCCAAAGTGTCTGAGTAACGTGGTGGATAATATGGAATCACAGGGAGATTGGAGTGATACAGGATGCGAGACTGTCTCCACCTGTAGATTTTCACTGATATAATAACCACTAAACACGTGATGAAGAGGAAGGAAACTACAGCCAAAGACAACACTAAGTAAAAAGTCAGGTTGTCATTGTACTCCTTGTCGTGTGTAAAGTCAGTGAACTCAGACAGCACTTCAGGGAAGCTGTCCGCCACCGCCACGTTAACAATGACTGTAGCTGAACGAGAGGGCTGCCCGTTGTCCTCCACTATAACAGTCAGTCTTTGTTTCACAGCATCTTTATCAGTGACTTGGCGGATAGTTCTTATTTCTCCATTCTGTAAGCCCACTTCAAACAGCGCCCTGTCTGTGGCTTTCTGCAGTTTATAGGAGAGCCAGGCATTCTGTCCAGAGTCCACATCAACAGCCACCACTTTAGTGACCAGATAGCCCACATCTGCTGAACGAGGCACCATTTCAGCCACTAGAGAGCCACCAGTCTGGACTGGGTACAGAACCTGAGGAGGGTTGTCGTTCTGGTCCTGGATCAGTATTTTCACAGTCACATTGCTACTGAGTGGAGGAGAGCCTCCATCCTGCGCTTTCACGCGGAAGTGGAAGTCTTTGATCTGCTCGTAGTCAAAAGAGCGCACTGCATGGATGACTCCACTATCAGCACTAACGGACACATATGAGGAGACTGGCACTCCGTTAACAGAGGAGTCCTCCAGTATGTAAGAAACACGGGCATTCTGGTTCCAGTCAGCGTCTCTGGCTTTCACTGTGAATATAGAGAGACCTGGTGTGTTGTTTTCTACAAAGTAGGCCTCATATGAGCTCCTCTCAAAGACAGGCGCGTTATCATTCACATCAGAGATCTGTAAGGTGAGAGTGACGCTGCTGGAGAGGGAGGGTACTCCCTCATCAAAGCAGCTCACAGTTATATTATACTCAGAGGCTCTCTCTCTGTCTAATTCACTGTCTGTCACTAAACTATAGAAATTATTGGTTGATGATTTTAAAATGAAGGGTAGGTTTTCGCTGATAAAACATTTCACGTTACCGTTTTCTCCAGTGTCCTTGTCTTCAATATTTATCATTGTAACAACTGTATTCAGTTCGGCATCCTCTGATATAACAGTTGACTTTGACATTATGTTGATTTCAGGCTTGTTGTCATTTTCATCTTGCACATCAACAATCAATTTACAAGAGTCTGTGAGTCCTCCATCGTCACTAGCAAGTACATTTATTTGAAAGTGTCTTGACTTTTCGAAGTCGATGTTTCCAATTAATGAAACTTCACCATTTTCTTTATTTACCTCAAATACTTTCCTGACATTTTCTAACGTATTTGTTATTGAATAAGTTATTTCACCGTTGGAACCCTGATCTACATCTGAGGCTGTAACAGTGGCAACAACTGTGCCTTTAGGTGAGTTCTCAGTAACTGTAGCCTTGTATGTTGGCTGTGTAAAAACGGGGGCGTTATCGTTAGCGTCTAAAACTGTAATGACAATCAGCATTGTTCCTGACATCTGCGGCTCTCCTCCATCTACAGCCGTTAACACAAGAGATATCTGCTCCTGATTCTCTCTGTCTAGAGGCTTCTGAAGCACCATCTCAACGTTTTTATTCCCATCAGCGTTATTGTGCAGTTTCAGTGCAAAATTATCTGTTGGTTTTAATTCGTAGTTTTGAACACCGTTGATTCCAACATCAAGATCCACAGCCCTTTCTAGCACAAATTTTGCTCCGCTAATCGCCGACTCGCTAATTTTGAATTTCATCTCATTTATCTCAAAGGTCGGTGAATTATCATTGATATCTGTGATCTGGACGGTAACAGTGTAAAACTCCATAGGATTCTCCAAAATAATCTGAAAATGTAAAGCGCAAAGCGCCGTCTCTGTACACAGCACCTCTCTGTCGATTCTCTCTTTGACGAGGAGGACTCCCCTTTCTCTGCTCAGCTCGATGTACTCGTCGGTGTTCCTCGTATAGATCTTAGCTTTACCTGACATTAAACGTTTTATTTCTAAACCTAAATCTTGCGCTATATTGCCCACCAAAGAGCCTTTCGCCATTTCCTCCGGAATAGAGTAGCTGACCTGCCCGAACACCGAGTCAAAGGAAAGGAGAGTGATAAACAACAGTACTTGCCGATTCATTGTTCTATCCGTTTTCCCCAGTGAGACTCCACAGTCTGCTTATAGTCCAAACAAAAACATATACCACAATGTCAAATCTCAAATGAACAGCTGCATAACCGACTCATTGGAGGAAAGTCTTGCAGATCAAAATCTTTCCTCTTCTTTTTCAAAAATGCTCCACAACCAGAACTGTCCGTTCGTTCACGTCGTGTTCTCTCTGTACTGTGGCGATGTTACATGGGAGGTGCTGCTACAACCCTGCTCTCATTCATCAACACTCTGGTCAACAGCGGCCCTAAGAGTCCATATTATAAAACTGCAGAACATCGACTAAAATTCAGCTCAGGCGACCTCAGTGTAAACTATCTGGAAATGTATTTACAACACATACGTTAATCAGATATTGCAGACATATGTTAGAAATAGGATGGATATAACATCAAATTGAAAGATTTGAAAATAATAAATATATCTCGGAAATCAAATGTTTCACTACATAATCATAATAATTGACAAATAATGAGAAGAACACATGAAGAGATTGATATTAAAACTGTGGAAACAGCAGTTGACAGACAGGTTAAACATGCGGCTGTCCTATGCATGTCGCTGTCCGAAGTTCTGAAGTGAATCAACTCTGAATGAGAGCCCAAACTCCCAGACTGCACGAGCTTTTGTTCGAATAACTTGATCCCATAAAGAGCCATATTAGATGGGAAATATTTTTTTTTTAGAAACCTTTATATCTAAAATATTAATTTTACTTCCACTACTACTGCTAATACTACTAGTAGTTATACTACTAAAAACAACACCTATAATAATAATAATAATAATAATAATAATAATAATTCTTCTTCTTCTTCTTCTTCTTCTTATTATTATTATTATTATTAATATTTAAACAATACATCGTGTCTTTCAAGAAAACAGATTGAAGTTAAAATGTTTTAAAAAGTAACCAGTTTATATTGTTCGATAGAGCATACAACTCTGTCCCTTAACGCAAAATATCCCTCACAATTGCATGCTCACCCGTTTCTTACTAAACAAACAGTTGTATAACAAAAATTATATTTTAAATCATTAAGAATACACTGAAACGGTATTTAAGCGGTCTAACCTCTAGAGGAGAGTCTGGTTCATCCAGGATGTTCTTTTCACTCTGTATCCGCTGCATCGTCCCTGTAGAACTGGGGTCCATTATCAGCACGTTCTGACTACCAGCTCTGCCGAACTTATGGTCACTCTTTCTGGAGTCAGTCGTCCTGCACACCTCGTAATTGTACACGTGTTGGAGAGTCCCTGTCCCCAAAGTGTCTGAGTAACGTGGTGGATAATATGGAATCACAGGGAGATTGGAGTGATACAGGATGCGAGACTGTCTCCATCTGTAGATTTTCACTGATATAATAACCACTAAACACGTGATGAAGAGGAAGGAAACTACAGCCAAAGCCAACACTAAGTAAAAAGTCAGGTTGTCATTGTACTCCTTGTCGTGTGTAAAGTCAGTGAACTCAGACAGCACTTCAGGGAAGCTGTCCGCCACCGCCACGTTAACAATGACTGTAGCTGAACGAGAGGGCTGCCCGTTGTCCTCCACTATAACAGTCAGTCTTTGTTTCACAGCATCTTTATCAGTGACTTGGCGGATAGTTCTTATTTCTCCATTCTGTAAGCCCACTTCAAACAGCGCCCTGTCTGTGGCTTTCTGCAGTTTATAGGAGAGCCAGGCATTCTGTCCAGAGTCCACATCAACAGCCACCACTTTAGTGACCAGATAGCCCACATCTGCTGAACGAGGCACCATTTCAGCCACTAGAGAGCCACCAGTCTGGACTGGGTACAGAACCTGAGGAGGGTTGTCGTTCTGGTCCTGGATCAGTATTTTCACAGTCACATTGCTACTGAGTGGAGGAGAACCTCCATCCTGCGCTTTCACGCGGAAGTGGAAGTCTTTGATCTGCTCGTAGTCAAAAGAGCGCACTGCATGGATGACTCCACTATCAGCACTAACGGACACATATGAGGAGACTGGCACTCCGTTAACAGAGGAGTCCTCCAGTATGTAAGAAACACGGGCATTCTGGTTCCAGTCAGCGTCTCTGGCTTTCACTGTGAATACAGAGAGACCTGGTGTGTTGTTTTCTACAATGTAGGCCTCATATGAGCTCCTCTCAAAGACAGGCGCGTTATCATTCACATCAGAGATCTGTAAGGTGAGAGTGACGCTGCTGGAGAGGGAGGGTACTCCCTCATCAGAGCAGGTCACAGTTATATTATACTCAGATGCTGTCTCTCTGTCTAAATCACTGTCTATCACTAGATTAAAAAAAATATTTGACGTTGGTTTTAATGTAACAGGAATATGTTCATTTATTGCGCAGTGAACCTTGCCATTATCTCCGGAATCTAGGTCCTGAACATTTACCATAGTGACAACTGTTGATGGTTTAGAGTCCTCGGAAACTACATTAGTCTGTGACATTATATTAATAACTGGCTTGTTATCATTAATGTCTATTACTTCAACCGTAATTTTACATGAATCTGTCAGCCCCCCTTCATCACTGGCTTGCACGTGTATTTGATAGTAGCGTGCCTTTTCATAATCTGCATTACTTTTTGAGATCAAATCTCCGTTTAATTCATTAATTTCAAACATGTCTCGTACATCCGCAGCTGAGTTGGATATTGAATACGTAACCTTGGAGTTTGACCCTTTATCAGCATCTGAAGCACTGACCTTGGTTATGACTGTACCTTTAGGGGCGTTCTCAGGTATTGTAGCTCTATAAACAGTCTTTGTAAAAACAGGTGCATTGTCATTGGCATCGAGCACTGTAACATGTATCTGTGCCGTGCCAGATAGGTTTGGTTCCCCTCCGTCAACCGCAGTTAACACTAGAAATATATCCTCCTGTTTTTCTCTATCAAGTGATTTTTGTAAAATCATTTCAACTATCTTTTCTCCATCGGGCTGATCTTTCAATTTCAAAACAAAATTGTCGGTTTTAGTCAGAAAATAACTCTGTAGACTATTCATGCCAACATCGGGATCTATTGCCCTCTCTAACAAAATTTTGCTCCTATCACAGCAGATTCACTTATTTTAAACTTCATGTCAGGTTTTTCAAATATTGGGGCGTTATCATTTATATCTGTGATTTCGACAGCAACAGTGTAAAATTCCATAGGACTTTCTAAAATAACCTGGAAATGCAAAGCACAGGGCGTCGTCTGTCCACACAGCGTCTCTCTGTCTATTTTCTCCTTGATAAGGAGGACTCCTCGTTCTCTGTTCAGCTCAATGTATTCTGCGCTGTCTCCTGTAAAAATCCGAGCTTTGCCTAATGTTAGTCTTTTTCTGTCTAAACCTAAATCCTGGGCAATGTTACCGATTAATGAGCCTTTTGCCAATTCCTCAGGAATGGAGTAGCTGACTTGGCAGAGTACCGATGCGAGAGAAAGGATTGAGATAAACAACAACACTTGCCGCCTCATTGTTCTGTCTGGCATTTCCATGCAACATGTATCCCGTTATTTCCGTTGGAAATAAAATCCCGTTATTTCCGTTGGAAATAAAATCCGATGTATTTCCTCGGTAAATACAACAATTTGAAGAAATTAATGAATTACTGTTAACTGCAGCTGTCCGCGTCGATGATGACTGCTCTCTTACCCTGTAATATTCGCACTGCGTGTCTGTTTCCTCTGATTTAGGAAAGAAAAGACGATGGGGGAGGTACTGCTGAAACCTGTCTAGTTATCACAGATTGGGCAACAGCGGCCCTAAGAGTTCACTGTAATGTATTACACAAATCTATGCAAATGAAAAAGTATTAAAGCTTATCAGTTGGCAGAGAGACCAGGTACATGTCAGCTATTTTAACCTCAACACTTCGCCTTGAAACGAACGTTGAGAAAAGACATTTAAATGTAAAGGTACACCAACCTAAATCAGAAAGCAGTGCATTAAGCCTTTATGAGGGGGGTTCAAACACATATCAAATATAGGCCTAATCTTGTTTCTGGAGAAGCAATGCCTTTTCTATTTATACACAAAGAATGACGATGGGTCTTGAAAGCGTAGGTTGTATCGTTTGGCGATGTTGGCCAGTGGTAAATTAGCAGCAACACCAGGCGACACCTAAGAATAATCTTTAAAGATAAACAGTCTGAAATAATCCATAATGAGTAGCATGTATATGGCGATCCTGAATGGACTGAGATAATGAGTTCAAATATGATACAAATAGTTATTTTTTAACGCAACAAAACACAAACTCGTATGCTCTGAAATTAGATGAGAATTAAAGTGCCTATCCTATCCAAAATCCAATAAGAATCCAATATACAGACACAATTAAAATCTTACGAGATACAAAACAAACTTAAATAATATCAGTGATAATAAACCGCAAATGCTCTACGCAATACTGGCTACCAAAAATAAATGTATGTCGATTTAATATACATCTGGGTCACTTTTCTTGAAGTTTAAAACAAGATTTTTCATGTGTTGCAGTTATGTAAAATACAATGTAAAACAATGTTTCTAACCTCTAGAGGAGAGTCTGGTTCATCCAAGATGCTCTTTTCACTCTGTATCCGCTGCATCGTCCCTGTAGAACTGGGGTCCATTATCAGCACGTTCTGACTACCAGCTCTGCCGAACTTACAGTCACTCTTTCTGGAGTCAGTCGTCCTGCACACCTCGTAATTGTACACGTGTTGGAGAGTCCCTGTCCCCAAAGTGTCTGAGTAACGTGGTGGATAATATGGAATCACAGGGAGATTGGAGTGATACAGGATGCGAGACTGTCTCCATCTGTAGATTTTCACTGATATAATAACCACTAAACACGTGATGAAGAGGAAGGAAACTACAGCCAAAGCCAACACTAAGTAAAAAGTCAGGTTGTCATTGTACTCCTTGTCGTGTGTAAAGTCAGTGAACTCAGACAGCACTTCAGGGAAGCTGTCCGCCACCGCCACGTTAACAATGACTGTAGCTGAACGAGAGGGCTGACCGTTGTCCTCCACTATAACAGTCAGTCTTTGTTTCACAGCATCTTTATCAGTGACTTGGCGGATAGTTCTTATTTCTCCATTCTGTAAGCCCACTTCAAACAGCGCCCTGTCTGTGGCTTTCTGCAGTTTATAGGAGAGCCAGGCATTCTGTCCAGAGTCCACATCAACAGCCACCACTTTAGTGACCAGATAGCCCACATCTGCTGAACGAGGCACCATTTCAGCCACCAGAGAGCCTCCAGTCTGGACTGGGTACAGAACCTGAGGAGGGTTGTCGTTCTGGTCCTGGATCAGTATTTTCACAGTCACATTGCTACTGAGTGGAGGAGAGCCTCCATCCTGCGCTTTGACGCGGAAGTGGAAGTCTTTGATCTGCTCGTAGTCAAAAGAGCGCACTGCATGGATGACTCCACTATCAGCACTAACGGACACATATGAGGAGACTGGCACTCCGTTAACAGAGGAGTCCTCCAGTATGTAAGAAACACGGGCATTCTGGTTCCAGTCAGCGTCTCTGGCTTTCACTGTGAATATAGAGAGACCTGGTGTGTTGTTTTCTACAATGTAGGCCTCATATGAGCTCCTCTCAAAGACAGGCGCGTTATCATTCACATCAGAGATCTGTAAGGTGAGAGTGACGCTGCTGGAGAGGGAGGGTACTCCCTCATCAGAGCAGGTCACAGTTATATTATACTCAGAGGCTCTCTCTCTGTCTAATTCACTGTCGGTTATAACAGTAAAGAAATTATTGCTGTTGATTTTATGGCAAAAGGAATATTTTCGTTTAAAACACATATGACTTTGCCATTATCATTTGAGTCCGCATCTTGTATATTAAGCATTGTTACAACCGTTCCCGGCTTCATGTTCTCAGATACTGCGTTTGAGTTCGACATGATGTTAATGGACGGGGGGTTATCATTTGTATCTGTCACGTCCACAATTACTTTACATGCGTCTGATAATCCTCCCTGGTCTGACACCTGAACATCTAGCTCATAAAGTCTCCTCTTTTCATAATCTACATGCCCAATTAAAGTCAATACTCCGTTATTGGCATCAATGTTAAAGAGACCCGCTGCTCCAGATTTTGAAATCATGTATGTTACTATTCCGTTATTGCCTTTATCTATGTCTGTAGCCCTTACGGTAGTAATTAAAGTGCCAACAGGAGCGTTCTCTGTAACACTTGCTTTGTATTCCGGTTTTGAACAAACGGGCGTGTTGTCATTTGCGTCTAAGACAGTTATGAGAATCTGCATTGTCCCCGAAAGCTGTGGTTCACCGCCATCCAGAGCGGTTAGTATTAATGATATATGCTCATGTTTTTCTCGGTCTAATGGTTTCTGTAAAACCATCTCGACATGTTTAGTCCCATCGACTCGGCTGATGGTTTTCAGAACGAAATTATCACTGGGTTTCAGGGCGTAGCTGTTTAATCCGTTTACACCAACATCATTGTCTATTGCTTTATCTAGGACGAATCGAGCTCCAGTCGGGGTTAATTCACTAATTTCATATTTCATCTCACTTTTCTCAAATGTGGGAGGGTTGTCATTTATATCTGTAATTTCGACAGTGACTGTGTAAAACTCCATTGGGTTTTCAAGGATCATTTGAAAGTGGAGTGCGCAAGGCATTGTTTGACCGCAGAGAGATTCTCGGTCTATTCTGTCATTAATAAGGAGGACTCCTCTTTCTCTTTTCAGCTCTATATATTCCTCCGTGTTACCAGTATAAATACGAGCTTTACCGGACTTCAGTCTTTCCAAACCTAAACCTAAATCCTGGGCTATATTGCCAATCAGAGCCCCCTTTGTCATTTCCTCCGGAATGGAGTAGCTGACCTGCCCGTGCACTACACTGAGAGAGAGCAGCGAGATAAACAGCACTTGCCATCCCATCGCTCCGGTCGACACCTCTGTGAAGAAAACCAGAAAATCCTTTGTTTCTTCGCCCCAAGTTTCGATTCTGACCTGTACATACACGTATATGGTCCTAAAGATGGCACTTATCTTAACTTGTCGAACAAAGAAATCCCATTGTGCCGTCCAGGCTTATGCGGCGGCAGTCCCGACTGTTAACTCTGCCTCTGTCTAATGTAATATGTTGAGGTATAGGGGAGGTACTGCAACAAATGCTTCCTCAGCAACTCGATGGCCAACAGCGTCCCTCTCTGTTGAAAGGACTGAACTACATAGCACATTACTGTGGCAACCACAATTAAGACATTTAAGAAAAGTCCAACAACAAAAATTACAAAGACATATATTGATTAATTGAAATACCATATTAACATTTAAAATGATCATCTGTGTACATTACTGATTAATAACAAACACATGACTAAAGCAACACATAACAAATCGAAATCTGAAGCAATTGTACTGCCAAACAAAAGGGGACGGGTACGCAAAAACACAAGTACAGCAACACAGGCACAAATGCAGCTACATATACCACGGAGACAAAGAATATAAAATGGGCAACATGTTAATTATGTTTCAGGTTACCATACACTCAGAGCATTGTAATGGCAAAACTACCGTTTGCGCTGTCAGTGTTGCAGAAGATAAAATGCACTATTAAAATCAATGATTTCTGGACTTAGCGCGCACCTATTAATTGTGGATATTACACGAGAGAGAGAGAGAGAGAGAGAGAGAGAGAGAGAGAGAGAGAGAGAGAGAGAGAGGAGGGCAAAACTGGTGGAATTATAGCCTTTTTTCCCCCCTGTCTTCAGGCATTTGGGTATCACAACTGTTCTGTGCGCTGTCCGTGGTGCTGAATCTATCCGCAACAACTTTTAATGAATTCATTAAGTTAACATGCTTTAATTGAAGCTCCGAAATGTCGAATTCAGTGTGTTACAAAAATATGCCTATGGTGGATGAATCAAATCTGTATACTATGGATAACTAACCTCTAGAGGAGAGTCTGGTTCATCCAGGATGTTCTTTTCACTCTGTATCCGCTGCATCGTCCCTGTAGAACTGGAGTCCATTATCAGCACGTTCTGACTACCAGCTCTGCCGAACTTACAGTCACTCTTTCTGGAGTCAGTCGTCCTGCACACCTCGTAATTGTACACGTGTTGGAGAGTCCCTGTCCCCAAAGTGTCTGAGTAACGTGGTGGATAATATGGAATCACAGGGAGATTGGAGTGATACAGGATGCGAGACTGTCTCCATCTGTAGATTTTCACTGATATAATAACCACTAGACACGTGATGAAGAGGAAGGAAACTACAGCCAAAGCCAACACTAAGTAAAAAGTCAGGTTGTCATTGTACTCCTTGTCGTGTGTAAAGTCAGTGAACTCAGACAGCACTTCAGGGAAGCTGTCCGCCACCGCCACGTTAACAATGACTGTAGCTGAACGAGAGGGCTGCCCGTTGTCCTCCACTATAACAGTCAGTCTTTGTTTCACAGCATCTTTATCAGTGACTTGGCGGATAGTTCTTATTTCTCCATTCTGTAAGCCCACTTCAAACAGCGCCCTGTCTGTGGCTTTCTGCAGTTTATAGGAGAGCCAGGCATTCTGTCCAGAGTCCACATCAACAGCCACCACTTTAGTGACCAGATAGCCCACATCTGCTGAACGAGGCACCATTTCAGCCACCAGAGAGCCTCCAGTCTGGACTGGGTACAGAACCTGAGGAGGGTTGTCGTTCTGGTCCTGGATCAGTATTTTCACAGTCACATTGCTACTGAGTGGAGGAGAGCCTCCATCCTGCGCTTTGACAGTGAACACAAGCTGCTTGATCTGTTCATAATCAATTGAGCGCACAGCATGTAGAAGTCCAGTTTCAGAGTTTATGGACACATAAGTAGAAACTGGGCTGCCACTGACCTGCGAGTCCTCTAGAAAATATGAGATTCTTGCGTTTTGATTCGAGTCAGAATCTTGTGCGCTTACACTGAATATTGACATCCCAGGGATATTATTTTCAACGATATAGGCAGAATAATTTGGTTTAGTAAAGAGCGGAGCATTGTCGTTTACATCAGAGATCTTTAGGTGTAAAGTTGTTTTAGTAGAAAGTGGGGGTGACCCTGAATCAGTTGCAGTTATGGTCATGTTGTATTCTGGTTTCGTTTCACGATCAAAAGGTGCATCAGAAAGCAAATTGTAATAATTGGTCAAAGAAGACTGGATTTTAAAGGGAAGATTATAATCTATTGAGCACGTTATCTGACCATTTCTTTCAGAGTCTGCATCTTTAACATTAAAAACAGCTATAGTCGTGCCTGGAGGGACATCCTCTGAAATTAGGCTGGAGTAGGACATTATATTTATAACTGGCGCATTATCATTCATGTCAGTGACCTCAATGACAACTTTGGTTGCATCGCTCAGGCTACTCTGGTCTTTGGCAATCACTCTTATTTCGTATTTTTTGTCTTTTTCGAAATCAATTGTATCAGCCACAGTTATTTTGCCAGATACATTGTCAATTTCAAAATGTTCGCCAGAGTTTCCCTTTACATTAGAAAAAGTATATGTGACCAAGCCATTAGACCCACTGTCGGCATCTGAAGCATTCACAGTAGTTATATAGGTTCCTATGGGTGCATTTTCTGTCACAGTTGCAGTATAAAGTGATTGATTAAATACAGGAGGATTGTCATTGACGTCAAGAACAGTGATCTCTACATTTGTGGTACCAGATCTCTGTGGAGTTCCTCCGTCTACTGCGATCAGCTTTAAAGAGAGGTGTGGTTTAAACTCTCTGTCTAGTGGCTTCTGTAAAATCATCACGGCGAATTTGATTCCGTCAGCGTTGGAGTGTTGCTTCAAAACGAAATTATCATTAGGGGATAAAACATATTTTTGCAAGCTGTGAATCCCCGCATCGGGGTCATAGGCGCTTTCTAAATCGAAATGAGATCCTACTGTTGCAGATTCACTGATTTCTAGATTAATTACATTATTTTTGAAAGTAGGCGCATGGTCATTTACGTCTAATATTTCTACTGTCACTCTGTGCAGTTCAATTGGATTTTCCAAAATAATTTCGAAGCTAAAGCTGCACGGTGTTACGTCTCCACAAAGCTCTTCTCGGTCGATTCGCTCATTCACGACTAGAATCCCTTTGTCTGTTTTCAGCTCAGTATACTGATGGTTCTCTCCGGTCACGATACGGGCCCGACCAGAGCGGAGCCTTTTCAGATCCAAACCAAGGTCTTGTGCTACATTACCGATAAGAGAACCTTTCTTCATCTCCTCCGGTATTGAATAACGGATTTGACCGTTGATGGTGGAAATCATGAAGACAAAAATGAACAGTTGCCATGTAATAGTACAACACATCAGCCATTTTCCGAATCGGCGCAGGCGTATCCCCATGTTGTTAAGAGTAAAATCCTGAATGTAACTGCAAATTATACTCAACGTCAATCACGTACCCGCAAGCTATATTCCAGTAACAAAGGTGCTGCGATCCTTTGGAGCAAAAGTGATCGATTATTATCAAACAAAAAATACTGTTTTAAAGAGGCTGTATATCCGTCGAACGCTTCAGTGTTTCTCCCTCTCCTCTTTCTCTCCCCCTCTCTCCCCACAGTCCTAACAGCACTAGACTCTGTTTTACTGATCAACAGCGTCCCTTAGAGTCCAAACGGAGGAAAGAACCGGGCCACTGCGAATAGGTCAAACAAAACAAAAACAACTTTTCTATGGACTCTACTCTGGGAGCCGATAGAAATACAAAACAAAAATCTGTTGGAACTAAAAACAACAAAATGAATATCTCAACCCAGGATGTAATCACACAATCCACACAAACCATAGACAGAAAGCCAGCGATATAAAGCAGTGTTACCAAACTTTCTCTCATTGTGTGCAACTGTCCAGCAATGCAGTGCTGAATATATGAATGATGTTAATAGTTCAAAGGGTAAATTCTGCCGATAGTTAGAAAGTATTGAAAAGAGAGGTTAAGAAGAACATTAGCTGCAGCGGAAAATAAGTTAACCATAGTAAACATAGCTCTAGAGGCGATTCAATAAAGGTTATCAGTCCGCTTTTGCACACAATGCAACTAAGAAAAAGTGATGCGCGTGTTAAATAATATAACTACTTTATGTATGTCGGTAATATTATATTTGTGAAGTAGGGATGCACAATTAATAACATTTTTTTTATCGAAATCGAAAATATGGACTAGTGCAATATTCAAATAGCAGGGGGACGCAATATTTGATAAAGGCAAAATATGTGTCAAACCATTCTGAATTAAGTATTGCGGTGCTGCAGATGCGTTCTGGCCTACAAATCCTATTCTACAGACTAAAGAAAAATCTTTGTTTGGTACAGATCCTCGCAAAAATCATTATATAATCATTTTCATTTTTAATATTTTTCAATGAAATGAGAATAATGAAACAAAAATTATCATTCCCTCCAATATCGTGAAGCATATTGCAATTGCAATATCAGTCAGATTAATCGCAATTAGATATTTTCCTCATATCGTGCAGCCGTATTTTGAAGTTCTGAATATGGATAAAAAAGCAAGTGAATAAAAGTGAGGTGCTGTCCATAGTGCTGAAATGAATGAATGAAAGTGAACTGTTGAGCACTATCAATGTAACTAAATACAGAAGGCAAAATAACGGCAAAGAGAAAAAGCTACATTTTTTAACTGACCTCTAGAGGAGAGTCTGGTTCATCCAAGATGTTCTTTTCACTCTGTATCCGCTGCATCGTCCCTGTAGAACTGGGGTCCATTATCAGCACGTTCTGACTACCAGCTCTGCCGAACTTACAGTCACTCTTTCTGGAGTCAGTCGTCCTGCACACCTCGTAATTGTACACGTGTTGGAGAGTCCCTGTCCCCAAAGTGTCTGAGTAACGTGGTGGATAATATGGAATCACAGGGAGATTGGAGTGATACAGGATGCGAGACTGTCTCCATCTGTAGATTTTCACTGATATAATAACCACTAAACACGTGATGAAGAGGAAGGAAACTACAGCCAAAGCCAACACTAAGTAAAAAGTCAGGTTGTCATTGTACTCCTTGTCGTGTGTAAAGTCAGTGAACTCAGACAGCACTTCAGGGAAGCTGTCCGCCACCGCCACGTTAACAATGACTGTAGCTGAACGAGAGGGCTGCCCGTTGTCCTCCACTATAACAGTCAGTCTTTGTTTCACAGCATCTTTATCAGTGACTTGGCGGATAGTTCTTATTTCTCCATTCTGTAAGCCCACTTCAAACAGCGCCCTGTCTGTGGCTTTCTGCAGTTTATAGGAGAGCCAGGCATTCTGTCCAGAGTCCACATCAACAGCCACCACTTTAGTGACCAGATAGCCCACATCTGCTGAACGAGGAACCATTTCAGCCACCAGAGAGCCTCCAGTCTGGACTGGGTACAGAACCTGAGGAGGGTTGTCGTTCTGGTCCTGGATCAGTATTTTCACAGTCACATTGCTACTGAGTGGAGGAGAGCCTCCATCCTGCGCTTTTACTACCAGCTGAAGCTCTTTAATCTGTTCATAGTCAAACGAGCGCACTGCATGGATAGCTCCACTTTCAGCGTTTATGGAGACGTAAGAAGAGGTTGGACTACCATTGATCTGTGTTTCTTCGAGAAAGTACGATATTCGAGCGTTTTGATTCCAGTCAATGTCCTGTGCGTTGACGGAAAATATGGACACCCCAGGGGAATTGTTTTCTGTAACGTGAGCAACGTAGCTAATTTTATCAAATAACGGGGCATTGTCATTCACATCAGATACGCTCAGACGTAATATTGTTGTGCTTGACAAGGATGGTGATCCTGAATCAGTGGCTCTTACAGTTATGTCGTATTCCGATACAACTTCTCTGTCAAAAGGTGAGTCTGTTACTAATGCATAGTAATTAGTTAATGTTGATTTTATTTTAATGGGAGGCTATGGTCTGTTGTACAAACAATTTGGCCATTTTGCTCTGAGTCTGCGTCAATCACATTAATTATTGCCACTGTGGTACCCAACGCAGAATCCTCCGGCACGGGGCTGGAGAATGACATCACATTTATGACAGGTGCATTATCGTTGACGTCTACAATCTCAATTAGCACTTTACTTGAATCGGTCAGACCTCCTTGGTCCATAGCTTCAATCATAATTTCATATTTTTTATCTTTTCATAATCTACTTGTCCTACAAGTGTTACGGTCCCCGTAATTTCGTCTAAATGAAATATGTCAGCCAGCTGCTCTTTCATATTTGAAAATCTATATGTGATAAGACCGTTCGATCCACTGTCTGCATCACTTGCATTTACGGTCGTGATATAGGTGCCCTTTAATGCATTCTCCGAGACAGAAGCCCTGTAGATAGACTGGTTAAAAATGGGAGGATTATCATTAGCATCAAGCACTGTAATATCTATATTAACTGTACCAGATCTAGCGGGAGTTCCACCGTCAACACCGATGAGTTTCAGTGATATTCGTGGCTTGCTTTCTCTATCTAATTGTTTTTGTAAGATCATTTCGGCATATTTTCGACCATCTGGACTTGAGTGCTGCTTCAAACCAATATGTCATTGGTAGTTAGGATGTATTTCTGTAGACCGTTGCTACCCACATCTGCGTCTTCGGCACTGGGTAGCAAAACGCGTGATCCAAGTGTGGCAGATTCGCTTATTTCCAATTTAATTTCGTTCTTTCTGAACGTCGGAGAATTGTCATTTATGTCAATTATTTCCACTGTTACTCGATGTAATTCCATAGGGTTTTCTAAAATCACCTCAAAGCTGAAACTACACGGTGTTACATCTCCACAAAGCTGCTCTCGGTCTATTCTCTCGTTCACGACTAAAACGCCTTTGTCTGATTTCAGCTCAGTGTACTGGATGCTTTGTCTGGTCACGATACGTGCCCGGCCAGAACGAAGCCTTTGCACATCCAAACCTAGGTCTTGAGCCACGTTACCAATAAGTGATCCATGTTTCAGCTCCTCCGGAATCGTATACCTGATTTGGCCAGACACGACGTGACTAAGACACCAAAGGAACAGCAGAAACGGCCATATAAACCTGCAATACGAACGCCATTTTCCGCAAGAAGATTTTTCAAACGCCATTGCAAAAATAAGAAAAGGTAACACCAACAGCCTGCTGTTTACAATCCACGGAGAACAAATGCAGTTGCATTAAGAAATCCTTTGAATTTTAAGTCCTCACTGCGAATGGAATTATGGCCGTAGTCCTGCTTATGAAGCACAGTCTGTCGTCTCTCCTGGCTAAACGGAATGAGGGCTCAGCCTCCACTGAATCAACTCTGAACATTTGTTTCACTAACCAACAGCGTCCCTTACTGTCCAAAGCATGAATATCATGAACACAGGCAGAAAAAAAGAAATATGCCAAGAATTGTGGTGTAGAAGAGTGACAATTCTAGATGAAAACAGCAACATTGTAATATGCTCATATAAAACAGAAACTAGGTTTGGTTTGTGTTGTCTTGTTTGACGAAATCAACTGTCATTATATGCATCAACTGAAAATGTATCTACAATTCTGGTAAACGATGACATTAAGTAGTCACACTTTAATTCAACACCAGGCTCCTTCTGCATAGTGAATCAAGCAAAAATTCAAAAAGGACATGTAACTTCAAGTCAGTGGAGCTGTCCACGAGTTGTGGTTCTGAAAATGCCTCATGGGTTACCAATTGACATGAGACCGAAGGGCATCAACTCTTTAGTAAGACCCCTGAGAAAGCACAAACATAATAACAAGTGATGGATATGTCAAAGGCCTCACCTCTAGAGGAGAGTCTGGTTCATCCAGGATGCTCTTTTCACTCTGTATCCGCTGCATCGTCCCTGTAGAACTGGGGTCCATTATCAGCACGTTCTGACTACCAGCTCTGCCGAACTTACAGTCACTCTTTCTGGAGTCAGTCGTCCTGCACACCTCGTAATTGTACACGTGTTGGAGAGTCCCTGTCCCCAAAGTATCTGAGTAACGTGGTGGATAATATGGAATCACAGGGAGATTGGAGTGATATAGGATGCGAGACTGTCTCCATCTGTAGATTTTCACTGATATAATAACCACTAAACACGTGATGAAGAGGAAGGAAACTACAGCCAAAGCCAACACTAAGTAAAAAGTCAGGTTGTCATTGTACTCCTTGTCGTGTGTAAAGTCAGTGAACTCAGACAGCACTTCCGGGAAGCTGTCCGCCACCGCCACGTTAACAATGACTGTAGCTGAACGAGAGGGCTGCCCGTTGTCCTCCACTATAACAGTCAGTCTTTGTTTCACAGCATCTTTATCAGTGACTTGGCGGATAGTTCTTATTTCTCCATTCTGTAAGCCCACTTCAAACAGCGCCCTGTCTGTGGCTTTCTGCAGTTTATAGGAGAGCCAGGCATTCTGTCCAGAGTCCACATCAACAGCCACCACTTTAGTGACCAGATAGCCCACATCTGCTGAACGAGGCACCATTTCAGCCACCAGAGAGCCTCCAGTCTGGACTGGGTACAGAACCTGAGGAGGGTTGTCGTTCTGATCTTGAATATTTAATTTAACAGTGGCATTGCTGCTTAAAGGCGGGGAACCCCCATCTTGGCCTTTCACAAAAATATTTAGAGTTTTAATTTGCTCATAGTCAAATGACCGAACTGCCTGTATAACTCCACTTTCTGCGTTAACAGATATGTAAGTGGATATGGGGTTACCATTTAACTGAGTATCAATAAGCAGGTAAGACACTCGTGCGTTTTGACCTGAGTCAGAGTCGTGTGCTTTCACAGAAAACACAGACAATCCTGGGGAGTTATTCTCCATGATATTAGCTTCGTAATAATTCTGTTCAAATACGGGGGCATTATCATTGACGTCGGATACACGAAGTGTTATTGTCTTGTCAGTGGAGAGTGGTGGGCTACCTTCATCCATAGCCGTGAAAGTTATATTGTATTCGGGATTACGTTCTCTGTCAAGGACACCGTTTGTTACCAGAGTATAATAATTCTTCAGAGAGGAGTGGATTGCAAAAGGGATACTGCCGTTTACGGAACATTCTACTTTTCCATTTTTGCCTGAATCAAGATCTTTAACGTTTATGATAGCAACAGTAGTCCCACTGGGAGAATCCTCAGCGACGGCACTAGAAAACGAGGTTAGTGTTATTACAGGTGCATTGTCATTTACATCCGTCACCTCAATTATTACATTTGTTGATGTGCTTTGTCCACCTTGATCTTTTGCCTGCACACCAATCTCATATATTTTATTCTCTTCATAATCAATCATGCCGTTTACAGTTAAATTGCCGCTGTTTTCATCCAGATGAAATAGTCCAGCAACATTACTAGACATGCGATTAAAGTGGTATGTGACACGGCCATTCATCCCTTCATCTGCATCTGTTGCGCTTAAGCTCACGACTAAGGTTCCTTTTGCAACATTTTCTTTAACAGACGCCTTGACATTTGATTGCGTAAAAACCGGAGCATTGTCATTTGTGTCTCGGACAGTTACATGTATTTTTAGTGTCCCTGATCTTTGTGGTTCACCACCGTCGACAGCAGTTAGCGTGAGAAGCATATTTTCCTGTTTCTCACGGTCTAAAGCATTAGAAAGATACAACTGTGCATATTTATGACCATTTGGGCTGGACAAGACCTTAATATTGAAATGTGTTGTTGGGTGTAAGGTATAGCCGTGTAAAGCGTTGATGCCAACATCAGGGTCTGTGGCACTCTCTTGTAATATTTCGGTTCCTGGAAGAGCAGATTCTACTATTTCAACACGCACTTCTTTCTCATGAAACACGGGTGCATTATCATTAACATCCAACACTTCTACTACAACGCTATGTAGTTGCATTGGATTCATCATAATCATTTCGAAATTGAAGCTACAGGGCGCTGTCTGCCCACAGAGCTGCTCTCTATCTATTCTTTCTCCCACGACAAGAATCCCTTTGTTTGAATCGAGCCTAATATACTCGCTGCTATCGCTGCTAACAATTCGGGCACCGCCTGATATCAGTCTTTTAGCGTCGATACCTAAATCTTCAGCCACATTTCCTACAAAAGATCCCTTTCTCATCTCCTCTGGGACAGAGTAGCGGATCTGACAGACAGTCGCGTCAATGAGAAAAAAAAGGATGAAGGCCCGTACTTGCCATGTAATCGTGGGTTTACTGCTGATAAAAGGCATATTCCCGAAGCAATCCACCCTACTCCACATAAAAGTATGTTGCAAAAAGCCGACCTATTACCACTTATCGTCCTGCTGGTGTTTATAATCCACAGTGTGACAACAAATACATTAGTATGAAAATCATTGGTAAAAATGAAGACCGAATGTCCTGCTCTCCGCGATACACTAAGAGGAATGCTGGAGGTGTAGCTGCAGTTCAAAAGCTTCACATGTGTTTAAAAGACCAACAGCGGCCCTTAGAGTCCGGTATAAAAATAACAAGAGCTGTCACTAAAGAAAGGGCAAAAAAATAACTTCTCTTTGACTAGAGATTGAAAGTGTTAAGGAGCCAGCTGACGTTGTTTGTATTTAAAAATTAGGTTTATTTCCATTTGTGCATTTATACTGGATGTTGTGTTACAATGAAATGAAAATAACTAAATGTAGCGTATAGGTATATTACGCAACAGAAGAAATAAAGTGGGATAGCAAAATGAAGTGCAGCCAGGAGACATGTTGTTAACTGGAAACACTTTTTTCAACGAACTATTTCATTTCTTCTCCCTCCACAAAAAAAACGTAGGCTAACAAACAACATGAATATTTTGTAGTTGCAAGACAGAAAAAACCCTGCCCATGCAGTATAGAAAACATTACAGGTTGGTAGGCCTTTTATGTTGTTCATTTTCCTTACTGACTTTCTAACTAACTGGCTCAACTCGAAGAGGAGCTGTCCATCACGTGTGGTACTGAAGATGTCCTAGTAGCAGGCAGCTAAGCCATGAAAGAAATTATATGTTATCTAAAAATACACTAGAATTAATGCATTCCAAGTTTGTAAAGAATGATGGATTAAATAACCCACCTCTAGAGGAGAGTCTGGTTCATCCAGGATGTTCTTTTCACTCTGTATCCGCTGCATCGTCCCTGTAGAACTGGGGTCCATTATCAGCACGTTCTGACTACCAGCTCTGCCGAACTTACAGTCACTCTTTCTGGAGTCAGTCGTCCTGCACACCTCGTAATTGTACACGTGTTGGAGAGTCCCTGTCCCCAAAGTGTCTGAGTAACGTGGTGGATAATATGGAATCACAGGGAGATTGGAGTGATACAGGATGCGAGACTGTCTCCATCTGTAGATTTTCACTGATATAATAACCACTAAACACGTGATGAAGAGGAAGGAAACTACAGCCAAAGCCAACACTAAGTAAAAAGTCAGGTTGTCATTGTACTTTTTGTCGTGTGTAAAGTCAGTGAACTCAGACAGCACTTCAGGGAAGCTGTCCGCCACCGCCACGTTAACAATGACTGTAGCTGAACGAGAGGGCTGCCCGTTGTCCTCCACTATAACAGTCAGTCTTTGTTTCACAGCATCTTTATCAGTGACTTGGCGGATAGTTCTTATTTCTCCATTCTGTAAGCCCACTTCAAACAGCGCCCTGTCTGTGGCTTTCTGCAGTTTATAGGAGAGCCAGGCATTCTGTCCAGAGTCCACATCAACAGCCACCACTTTAGTAACCAGATAGCCCACATCTGCTGAACGAGGCACCATTTCAGCCACCAGAGAGCCACCAGTCTGGACTGGGTACAGAACCTGAGGAGGGTTGTCGTTCTGGTCCTGGATCAGTATTTTAACTGTAGCCACTGAACTCAGAGGAGGGGATCCAGCATCACGAGCAGTTACGTTAAATTCAAACCACTTGATTTGCTCATAATCAAACGACCTCACTGCATGAATGACACCATTTTCTGAATTTACTGACACTAACGAAGACACTGCTACCCCATTAATCTCTTTCTCTTCCAGAAAATAAGAAACCCGAGCGTTTTGGCCCCAGTCTGCATCTTTAGCACTGATAGTAAATACAGAAAATCCAGGAGAGTTGTTCTCTGGTACAGTCTTACTATATTCTGATTGGTCAAATTTGGGTGGGCTGTCATTAACGTCAGACACTTTCACATTGATGTTTTTACTGCTAGTCAGAGCCGGAGAGCCTTGGTCAGAGACGGTTATGGTGATGTTATACTCAGAAATACTTTCTCTGTCTAAGACGTCTTCGGTGACTATAGTATAATATCCTGTTAATGAAGACTCGATTTTGAAAGGTATGTCAGAGTTAATGGAGCATTTGACAACACCGTTACCATCAGAGTCTTCGTCATCAACGTTGATGACAGCTATAGTTGTACCTGGAGGAGAATCCTCAGATATCGAGTTAGAAAATGACATCAGCTGTATTGTGGGGACGTTGTCATTCTCGTCAATTATTTGAATAACAACTTTGCACGTATCTGAATATCCCCCGTGGTCACTAGCCTTAACGTTTAACTGATGAGTCTTAGATTTTTCAAAATCTAGTTTACCTGTAACTTTAATCTCTCCAGTTTTAACATTTATTTCAAAAAGCTGCTTTGCCTCTCTGGCGATATGAGCTATAGAAAATGTCACCTCGCCATTGACTCCTTTATCTGCGTCACTTGCACTAACAGTGGTTACCACTGTTCCTTCAGGAGAATTCTCCTGGACATCTGCTTTATAAACAGGCTGGCTGCACACTGGCGCATTGTCGTTAGCATCTAGCACAGTGATATGAATACGCACTGTCCCTGATCTGTGTGGCTCCCCTCCATCTGAAGCAATCAGCACGACTGTGTGAGTCTCCTCTTTCTCTCGGTCTAACGGGTTTTGTAAAATTATTTCGATAAACTTCCCCCCTTGAGACTGGCTCTGTACTTCTAATTTGAAATAATCTGAGGGTCTAAGTGTATATTTTTGAATATCATTAATACCAACATCAGGGTCGTCTGCACTCTCCAAAGAGAAGCGAGTCCCTGATGCGGCATTTTCAACTATTTTCAAATTGATTTCATCCTTTTGAAACGACGGACTGTTATCGTTTATGTCTATTACCTCCACTGTTACCCGATAAAGCTGGATTGGATTTTCTAAAATCACCTCAAAACTGAAGCTACAGGGCGTCGTCTTTCCACACAGCTCTTCTCGGTCGATTCGCTCTTTAATAACAAGGGTGCCTTTGTCTCGGTTTAAATCAACATACTGTCGGCTTCCTTTTGTAATAATACGAGCTTTACCTGATAAGAGCCTCGCCACATCCAATCCTAAATCTCTAGCAATGTTTCCAACAAAAGACCCTTCTGCCTGCTCCTCTGGTACGGAATACCGAGCCTGTCCAGTCACTGAGCTCAGCTTGAAAAGACAAAGAATGACAAACAGTGGTTGCCATCGGCCTCTGCGAGCAGTTATCCACATACACGCCATCATAAGTCCAGAGGAACAGACGCAGTAATCTCTTTCAATGCAAAACTGATGTGATGAAATCCATGAATTGAAAAGGTAAGGGTTTTTAAGCAGAGGAAGTCCACAAGAAATGCTAACATTAAACCTTCACGGGCCAGACCGTCTTCTCTCCAAGCAGAAAAACACTGAAGGGAATTAAAGGGGTGGACCGCTGCACTGTTACTTGGACAGTTAGTCAGCGATGTATCAACAGCGGCGCTCAGAGCCCATCCACGGTAATGTATGTGAGTGCACATTATTGAAAACACTTTAGAATTTGTATTCAAAGCGAATGGATGAATATTGATGTCAGTATATTATGGACTGACTTAAAGTAATAATAATAATAATTTAATTTCAAAAATTGTGTAGGGCACTTTATACTTGCAAATGTTGCGAGATGTGCCCAATTAGGATGCATTAATACGACTACTACTAATACTAATAATAACAGTAATAAAGAAAATAATAAAAAGAAGAAAAATATTATGATTTTTATTACCTATCATGTTTAGTAGTATTCTTAGTAGTAGTAGTAGTAGTATAAGTATTTTCAGACGGTAGAATTATTAAAAAGAAGTTATGAGGAAGGTGGAAAGTTTTTAAGCCAGAAAGCACTTTCAGATAAAAAAGAGCTGTCCACACTGTGGTGCTGAAACGAACAGAGAGCACTTGTTCTCGGTTAAACTGTAACCAGCTACCTATTGCGATATACACTTAATTTCAGAGAAACAATGTTTGAATAGGTAAAGACTTTGCGCATTGCACCTCACCTCTAGAGGAGAGTCTGGTTCATCCAGGATGTTCTTCTCACTCTGTATCCGCTGCATCGTCCCTGTAGAACTGGGGTCCATTATCAGCACGTTCTGACTACCAGCTCTGCCGAACTTACAGTCACTCTTTCTGGAGTCAGTCGTCCTGCACACCTCGTAATTGTACACGTGTTGGAGAGTCCCTGTCCCCAAAGTGTCTGAGTAACGTGGTGGATAATATGGAATCACGGGGAGATTGGAGTGATACAAGATTCGAGACTGTCTCCATCTGTAGATTTTCACTGATATAATAACCACTAAACACGTGATGAAGAGGAAGGAAACTACAGCCAAAGCCAACACTAAGTAAAAAGTCAGGTTGTCATTGTACTCCTTGTCGTGTGTAAAGTCAGTGAACTCAGACAGCACTTCAGGGAAGCTGTCCGCCACCGCCACGTTAACAATGACTGTAGCTGAACGAGAGGGCTGCCCGTTGTCCTCCACTATAACAGTCAGTCTTTGTTTCACAGCATCTTTATCAGTGACTTGGCGGATAGTTCTTATTTCTCCATTCTGTAAGCCCACTTCAAACAGCGCCCTGTCTGTGGCTTTCTGCAGTTTATAGGAGAGCCAGGCATTCTGTCCAGAGTCCACATCAACAGCCACCACTTTAGTGACCAGATAGCCCACATCTGCTGAACGAGGCACCATTTCAGCCACCAGAGAGCCACCAGTCTGGACTGGGTACAGAACCTGAGGAGGGTTGTCGTTCTGGTCCTGGATCAGTATTTTAACTGTAGCCACTGAACTCAGAGGAGGGGATCCAGCATCACGAGCAGTTACGTTAAATTCAAACCACTTGATTTGCTCATAATCAAACGACCTCACTGCATGAATGACACCATTTTCTGAATTTACTGACACTAACGAAGACACTGCTACCCCATTAATCTCTTTCTCTTCCAGAAAATAAGAAACCCGAGCGTTTTGGCCCCAGTCTGCATCTTTAGCACTGATAGTAAATACAGAAAATCCAGGAGAGTTGTTCTCTGGTACAGTCTTACTATATTCTGATTGGTCAAATTTGGGTGGGCTGTCATTAACGTCAGACACTTTCACATTGATGTTTTTACTGCTAGTCAGAGCCGGAGAGCCTTGGTCAGAGACGGTTATGGTGATGTTATACTCAGAAATACTTTCTCTGTCTAAGACGTCTTCGGTGACTATAGTATAATATCCTGTTAATGAAGACTCGATTTTGAAAGGTATGTCAGAGTTAATGGAGCATTTGACAACACCGTTACCATCAGAGTCTTCGTCATCAACGTTGATGACAGCTATAGTTGTACCTGGAGGAGAATCCTCAGATATCGAGTTAGAAAATGACATCAGCTGTATTGTAGGGACGTTGTCATTCTCGTCAATTATTTGAATAACAACTTTGCACGTATCTGAAAACCCCCCGTGGTCACTGGCTTGAACATTTAATTGATAAGTCTTAGATTTTTCAAAATCTAGTTTACCTGCAACTTTAATCTCTCCAGTGTTAGCATTTACTTCAAAAAGCTGGTTTGCCTCTCTGGCGATATGAGCTATAGAAAATGTCACCTCGCCATAATGTCCTTTATCTGCGTCACTTGCACTAACAGTGGTTACCACTGTTCCTTCAGGAGAATTCTCCTGGACATCTGCTTTATAAACAGGCTGGCTGCACACTGGCGCATTATCGTTAGCATCTAGCACAGTGATATGAATACGCACTGTCCCTGATCTGTGTGGCTCCCCTCCATCTGAAGCAATCAGTACGAGTGTGTGAGTCTCCTCTTTCTCTCGGTCTAACGGGTTTTGTAAAACCATTTCGATCAATTTTCCTCCATGAGACTGGCTCTGTACTTCCAATTTTAAATTATCTGAGGGTTTAAGTGTATATTTTTGAATATCATTAATACCAACATCAGGGTCGTCTGCACTCACCAAAGAGAAGCGAGTCCCTGATGCAGCATTTTCAACTATTTTCAAATTGATTTCATCCTTTTGAAACGACGGACTGTTATCGTTTATGTCTATTACCTCCACTGTTACCCGATAAAGCTGGATTGGATTTTCTAAAATCACCTCAAAACTGAAGCTACAGGGCGTCGTCTTTCCACACAGCTCTTCTCGGTCGATTCGCTCTTTAATAACAAGGGTGCCTTTGTCTCGGTTTAAATCAACATACTGTCGGCTTCCTTTTGTAATAATACGAGCTTTACCTGATAAGAGCCTCGCCACATCCAATCCTAAATCTCTAGCAATGTTTCCAACAAAAGACCCTTCTGCCTGCTCCTCTGGTACGGAATACCGAGCCTGTCCAGTCACTGAGCTCAGCTTGAAAAGACAAAGAATGACAAACAGTGGTTGCCATCGGCCTCTGCGAGCAGTTATCCACATACACGCCATCATAAGTCCAGAGGAACAGACGCAGTAATCTCTTTCAATGCAAAACTGATGTGATGAAATCCATGAATTGAAAAGGTAAGGGTTTTTAAGCAGAGGAAGTCCACAAGAAATGCTAACATTAAACCTTCACGGGCCAGACCGTCTTCTCTCCAAGCAGAAAAACACTGAAGGGAATTAAAGGGGTGGACCGCTGCACTGTTACTTGGACAGTTAGTCAGCGATGTATCAACAGCGGCGCTCAGAGCCCATCCACGGTAATGTATGTGTGTGCAATTATTAGGAACACTATTAATGTTGCATTCAAAGCTCATGGATACATATTGATGTATGTGATATCACTACTGACTTTAAAAACAAATAATTTAATGTCATAAAATGTGTAGGAAACTTTGTATCTCAAATGTTTAGAAACCTGACCAATTATGATGCATTAATAATACCAATAATAATACCAATAATAACACAAATATTAATAATGATAATGATAATAAAAGCAATATTATTATTTGTAGTAGTATTGTTAGAATTTTTTCAGACGGTAGCATTTCTGAACAGAACTTATGAGGAAATTGGAAAGTGTTTAAGGCAGAAAGCACTTTCAGATAAGAAGGAGCTGTCCACATTGTGGTGCTGAAATGAATCGAGAGCACTTGTTCTCGGTTACACTGTAACCAGCTACCTATTGCAATATACATTTAATTTCAGAGAAACAATGTTTGAATAGGTACAGACTTTGCGCATTGCACCTCACCTCTATAGGAGAGTCTGGTTCATCCAGGATGCTCTTTTCACTCTGTATCCGCTGCATCGTCCCTGTAGACCTGGGGTCCATTATCAGCACGTTCTGACTACCAGCTCTGTCGAACTTACAGTCACTCTTTCTGGAGTCAGTCGTCCTGCACACCTCGTAATTGTACACGTGTTGGAGAGTCCCTGTCCCCAAAGTGTCTGAGTAACGTGGTGGATAATATGGAATCACAGGGAGATTGGAGTGATACAGGATGCGAGACTGTCTCCATCTGTAGATTTTCACTGATATAATAACCACTAAACACGTGATGAAGAGGAAGGAAACTACAGCCAAAGACAACACTAAGTAAAAAGTCAGGTTGTCATTGTACTCCTTGTCGTGTGTAAAGTCAGTGAACTCAGACAGCACTTCAGGGAAGCTGTCCGCCACCGCCACGTTAACAATGACTGTAGCTGAACGAGAGGGCTGCCCGTTGTCCTCCACTATAACAGTCAGTCTTTGTTTCACAGCATCTTTATCAGTGACTTGGCGGATAGTTCTTATTTCTCCATTCTGTAAGCCCACTTCAAACAGCGCCCTGTCTGTGGCTTTCTGCAGTTTATAGGAGAGCCAGGCATTCTGTCCAGAGTCCACATCAACAGCCACCACTTTAGTGACCAGATAGCCCACATCTGCTGAACGAGGCACCATTTCAGCCACTAGAGAGCCACCAGTCTGGACTGGGTACAGAACCTGAGGAGGGTTGTCGTTCTGGTCCTGGATCAGTATTTTCACAGTCACATTGCTACTGAGTGGAGGAGAGCCTCCATCCTGCGCTTTGACTACTATCTGAAGCTGTTTAATTTGCTCATAATCAAAAGAACGAACCGCGGTAAGAACTCCAGTTTCAGAGTTTAAGGAAACATAAGTAGAAACTGGACTACCACTGACTTGGGTATCCTCTAAAAGATACGAGATTCTGGCGTTTTGATTCCAATCAGAGTCCCGCGCGCTGACAGCAAATATGGAAATTCCAGGGGAATTATTCTCTGTGATGTAAGCAGAATAGCCGTTTTTGTCAAATAATGGTGCGTTGTCGTTTACGTCAGATATTTTAAGATGCAATTTTGTAGAGCTGGAAAGAGGTGGAGACCCCAAATCAGTGGCTATTATTGTTATATTATATTCTGAGACGGATTCTCTATCAAAATGTTGATCTGAGATCAAATTGTAATAGTTTGTTAGAGATGATTCGATCTTAAAGGGGAGTTTGCCATCTATAGAACATTTTATTTGCCCATTTTTGTCAGAATCTGCATCTTTTATGTTTAAAATAGCAACAGTTGTACCAGGAAGAGCATCCTCCGATACGGGGCTAGAAAATGACATAATATTTATAACTGGTGCATTGTCGTTGACATCAACAACATCTAATATAATTTTACTGGTCCCAGTTAGGCCACCCTGATCCTTTGCCTCGACTCTCACCTCATATTTTCTGTCTTTTTCATAATCTATCTGACCAGACACAGAAACTGTGCCGGTGTTTTCATCAATAGTGAATATATTTCCTGCACTTCCTTTCGTTTTAGACAAACTGTAAGTAATGAGACCATTTGAACCACTGTCGGCGTCTGTAGCATTTACTGTAATGATGCTCGTGCCTTTCGTTGTGTTTTCCATCACAGATGCTTTATACACCGATTGGTTAAAAACGGGAACATTGTCGTTGGCATCTAACACAGTGATATCTATATTTACTGTACCAGATCTCTGTGGTGTTCCTCCGTCAACTGCGATTAGTTTTAAGGACAGATGGGGATGTTTTTCTCTGTCTAAAGACCTCTGGAGAACCATTTCAACATATTTACCTCCATCTGGATTTGCATGTTGCTTCAAAATGAAATTGTCGTTTGGTGATAAAATATAATCTTGTAACGCGTTTTGCCCCACATCAAGATCATCTGCACTCTGCAGTGGAAACTGCACTCCAACTGCAGCTGATTCGCCGATATCGAGGCTGATAGTTTTTTCTTTATTTGGGAAGACGGGAGCATGATCATTTATATCCAAAACCTCGACAGTTATTCTGTGCAGTTCCATCGGGTTTTCTAAAATCACCTCAAAGCTGAAGCTACACGGCGTTACGTCTCCACAAAGCTGCTCTCGGTCTATTCTCTCATTCACGACTAGAATCCCTTTGTCTGTCTTCAGCTCGGTGTAGTGAATGTTTTCTCCGGTCACGATACGGGCCCGCCCAGAACGGAGCCTTTTCAAATCCAAACCAAGGTCTTGCGCTACATTACCAATAACAGAGCCTTTCTTCATCTCCTCTGGTATAGAATAACGAATCTGGCCACCTACCATGTTAACCACATGAAGCAGAAACATAAGCAGTCCTATTTGCCGTCGCAATCCATAAAACAATGGCCATCTTGAGCATAAGTAGGTGAGAGATCCTCGAGTTGCCATTATGGCAACAAAGAATGAAAAAAAATAAACTGTATCCAGTTGATATGGCGATAAAGCTTGTTCTGATTTATCCGTCTCCTGGTTATAACTAAAAACGTCTTCAATCTTTAAATGCAAGTCTGCGAGGTCACGGTCTCTCTTACGTGCCCTAAACCTCGACAAAACACAGAGAGCCTTCTTCACTGTATAGTCAGTCGGGGATGGACTAAATGACGACATAACACAGAAAATATTTTACTGACCAACAGCGTCGCTTAGAGTCTAAAAGAGGAACATGAAATGAGGCAAACAACAGCAGTACTGTGACACTATAAAATAGACTGATATAACTAACAGGTCTCTATTGTAAAAATCACGGTTAATTTTCGAGACATTATTTGTAAATTAAAGCAAATTTTAATATCTAAATAATTACCTACAAAGGAGACGATGACTTGTAACAACGACCTGTATAAAGTAAAATGAAAATATGAATGTTTTCATTATGTTACTACAGCAATGCGTCCCTACAACAATGCATTATCTTACAAGGTGCTGTAGAACATTAAGAGTAATATAATAACTATGCTGTCTCCAATGCACTATTAATATGTAACACTTCTGTGTAAGGATTTTTAAATAGTTAGATGTGTTGCCCAAAAGCTAAAGTGTGAATTCCACATACTGCAGCGAACGATTAGGATGTGGAGGTGTGACAGATATGTGTTGCCTCTAACATCAAAGGTTATGGATTGGTGTTCTGTTTTTTGGGATTACTCAACGGTGAGATTTTCAGGATTAATAGTAACAACAAACTCTATTCAACATTTACGAAGTGCTTTTAACAGCTTAACCTAAACCATGCTCTCACCATCCTTATTATATTAACAAAATGGAGAGATGAAAGAAAGTTGACAGCATGACTATGACTATTCATTTAGGCTTTATTCAGCAAATTTGATACAAATTGTTTTTGTAGGGATACGTTTTGACAGCGAGGATATATGCTGTGGTGGTTAAACCGGAATTCCTATCAATTGATACAACCGACTGAGATGGTCTCCATGGTGCAATAAATAAAAGGACAAAAAAACAAAACAGAATATTGACGAAGTTAAATTCTTTAACTGACCTCTAGAGGAGAGTCTGGTTCATCCAGGATGCTCTTTTCACTCTGTATCCGCTGCATCGTCCCTGTAGAACTGGGGTCATTATCAGCACGTTCTGACTACCAGCTCTGCCGAACTTACAGTCACTCTTTCTGGAGTCAGTCGTCCTGCACACCTCGTAATTGTACACGTGTTGGAGAGTCCCGTCCCCAAAGTGTCTGAGTAACGTGGTGGATAATATGGAATCACAGGGAGATTGGAGTGATACAGGATGCGAGACTGTCTCCATCTGTAGATTTTCACTGATATAATAACCACTAAACACGTGATGAAGAGGAAGGAAACTACAGCCAAAGCCAACACTAAGTAAAAAGTCAGGTTGTCATGTACTCCTTGTCGTGTGTAAAGTCAGTGAACTCAGACAGCACTTCCGGGAAGCTGTCCGCCACCGCCACGTTAACAATGACTGTAGCTGAACGAGAGGGCTGCCCGTTGTCCTCCACTATAACAGTCAGTCTTGTTTCACAGCATCTTTATCAGTGACTTGGCGGATAGTTCTTATTCTCCATTCTGTAAGCCCACTTCAAACAGCGCCCTGTCTGTGGCTTTCTGCAGTTTATAGGAGAGCCAGGCATTCTGTCCAGAGTCCACATCAACAGCCACCACTTTAGTGACCAGATAGCCCACATCTGCTGAACGAGGCACCATTTCAGCCACCAGAGAACCACAGTCTGGACTGGGTACAGAACCGGAGGAGGGTTGTCGTTCTGGTCCTGGATCAGTATTTTAACTGT
>NC_050173.1:54195855-54260346 GCF_008315115.2 Sander lucioperca | reverse complement strand
CTCGCTGACTAAGTCAGGTATACAGTTAAGAGTCTCTGTGATACATAACAGATGTATTCTGTACAGTATTGAACAGCCTCTGATTCTGCCTAACATGCTGCTATCGGTAAGTTCACACCGATCCAATACATCATTTAGCCAAGAAAGAAAATCTACGTTAAAGTAGTTTAATTCTTTTCTTCTGTTACACTCACTGTCAAACTAGACAATAGAAAGTTATATGGCATTCATTGTTTGTGTATGATCACAAAAAGTTGAACCTGAGCCAGATTGCTTGTCAGTCTGTTAAACTGTCTCCTTCTTTTGCAAAAGAATAAAGAAAATACTGTAGAGAACTCAGACAATCTTATTTTACAGCTTCATCACCGAACACTAAAGAGATTTTTCACAACAACATTAAAAGTCCTTGTGAAAACTAGGAAGCAAAAAAAAAAAACTGCCTTGTAGATTCTACTGATGCATGAGTTATGAAAGCCGAGTCAAACATTTTTTAATGTGTTTCTACTTTTAGGGCATCGTAGGAAAGCTTTTTGCACACCTGTTTTGTCGGGCAGGTGCATTGGACCAAAGATCCCAGATCAGAAAGAATCCCGCACACTGACCATTACGCAAGCAATTATTTATTTAAAAAATACAACATTTCGGTCTTGGACCTTCATCAGGGAAATGGCATGAAAAAATGAAATATTCACTTTTTTCTCAAAAACATCATTTTTCCAGAAAGTGACAGACGTGTCCATTACACTGGACTACATGCTCAACATAAACAGTATGAACTTACAGGAAGAATTAATCAAATTGAGTTTTATAATAATAATAATAAGATACTAATAATTATTTTACCACAAAAATACATATTCCCTCCCTATGAGTTAGCTTCCCCTGTACACCTGTAGCATGTACCAACCCGAAGAAACACCAGCACTCGATCAGCCCCTGCTGACTCTCAAGCAAGCCACGTGATCAGGCAAGCACGGGAGGGAGTAAGGACCATATGACGGACACGACGAGGCACGAGAGAGAGAACACACACACACACCACACACACACACACACACACACACACACACCACATCCACACACACACACACACACACACACACACACATACACGCCCCACACACACACCACACACACACACAACCAGACACACACACATACAACACCACACTACACACCACACACAACACACACAAACACACCACCATACCACACACACACATACACCACACACCACACCACACAACACACACCACATACACACACAACACATACACACACACACACACACACACACACACACACCACACACCACACACCACCACACCTAACACACACCACACACACCACACACCAACACACACCTAACACACCCACACACCAACAACACACATACACACACACACACCCACCACACACACACCATAAACAAACACACACACACACACAACACACACACACACACCCAATACACACACACACACCACACACCACAACACCACACACAAACACACACACCACAAACCACCCCCACCAAACACACTACACACACACACACACACAACACCACACACACAACACACACACATCACACATATACACCACACACACACACACCACCCAACCACCCCCCCAACCCCCCCCAACCCCCATACCCAAAATACCTTCACATATAACACACCACATACACACACGACACATAGGCTCCATCTACCACAGTTTCCCCACTCATCTGTCTCTGGTTCTTTTTCTTCTGTGTTCTTTTGGAGAGAGAGAGCGAGAGGGAGGAGAGAGAGAAGAGAGAGAGGGGGAACGGGTACCATTCAAGAGAGCGAGAGGAGAGAGGGATTGGGAGAGAGTAATGGCCCCCCCATGAAGGAGAGAAGGAGAGAGGAGAGAGAGAGAGGTGCCCCCCAGTAGCCACGAGAGACCGAGAGGGACGGGAGAGGGGAGAGAGATGGGATGCCCCCCCCCCGAGACTGAGCCCTTCTTTTTGAGGATTTTGAAGGTGTACGTAGTACGAGAGAGGAAGAGAGAGGAGTTTTTTTTGAGAGGGGAGGAGAGGGGAGAGGGAGGACCCCCCGAGAGGAAGAGGAGGGAGGAGAGATGGGAGGGGGGAGAAAGGAGAGGAGAGGGAGGTGGAGTAGCGGAGGGGAGAGGGAGAGAGAGAGGCATTGTTGGGACCGAGGGAGGGAGGAAGAGTTTTCGGGGGGAGAGATGCGGATGAGAGAGAGGAACGAGAGGAGGGAGGGAGGGTGTGAGAGTGATGAGAGATGACGCCCAGAGAGTGTTGAGAGAGGGAGTAGGGATCCCGAGTGGAAGCATTTGGGCGAGAGAGAGAGCGCATGCGGAGGCGGAGAGAGAGAGTGAGAGAGCTGTTTTTTTCGTAGAGAGGAGGTAGATGGAGGAATGGGACTGCGGACGAGAGATTGTGTTTCGAGAGTGAGAGAAGGATTGTCCCCCCCCCCGTGGTAGTTCTTGGAGGAGAAGGAGAGGGAGAGGAGAGGAGGGACCGATTTTGTAGAGAGATTTTTTTTAGAGAGGAGGAGGGAGGGAGCAGGAGAGAGGAGGAGAGCGGCTTTTTGCTAGACGAGAGAGAGAGGCCCCGCGAGAGAGAGGTCTCTTGAGACGAATGAGAAGGAGGTATTAGGGAGGAGAGGCCCCGCACCGAGAGATGAGGAGATGGGGAGAGAAGAGAGTGAGCTGTCGTGATGATGATTCTTTTCGAGATCCCCCCCAGTCCCCGTGGAGAGGGGAGGAGAAGAGGAGGAGAGAGAGAGAGTGAAAGAGTTTTTTCTTTGCTTAGAGAGAGAGAGAGTTATTTTTTTTTTTTTGAGGATCTTTTGTGGGGGATGAGAGGAGAGGGAGGGGGTTTTTTGAGGAGGGAGAGAAGTCCGAGAGGAAGTGACCGGGTTATCCCTGATGGCCCGAGAGAGGAATGTAGAGTTGAGAGGGGAGAGGTTGGGGGAGACGCGCGGGAAGAGCCCCCCCCCGAGAGGGAGGGATGGAGAGAGATGACGCACCCGACGACGAGAGAAGAGGAGCCCAGAGAGAGGAGAGAGAGGCGACGGAGATGAGAGGGCGAGAGAGGTCAGAGCCGAGGAGAGGAGGGAGGATGAGAGGAGAGAGGAGGACGAGCAGAGGAGGAGAGAGAGCGAGCGAGAGAGCGGACGAGAGGAGAGAGAGGGGAGGAGGAGAGAGAGAGCGAGATGAGCGCGATGGGAGAGAGAGAGAGAAGCGAGAACGGTGAGAGGTGAGAGACCCGAGAGAGAGAGACGACGAGAGAGGAGAGGGAGAGAGAGCGCAGAGGGAGAGAGGAGAGATGAGAGAGAGAGAGATGACGAGGAGACGACGAGAGGAGATGAGAGAGAGAGAGAGAGAGAGCCAAGAGGAGGGATCGCTTTGTGACAGGCATGAAGAAATAAGTTTACATAGGCTATTGTCCAGTTTCATATTTGTCAGTCAACTTTTTGAAATACATTCGGGGCAGGAGAAGCACGTGACCAGCACCGCTATGGTAGCAAGAGACTGAGCCCCGACACTCGCCTCCGTATTTCATTAAATAACCAGGTCTATTAATTTTTCTTCGACGCCAAATCATTTTGCCTGTTGTCACGGTGACTCTGTGAAACGCCTGCAGGCACGAAAGAGTGGGTCTCGTTGTCGCCTGGGCTGTCTACTCGTTCGGAGAAATTTGCTAGCATGTCAGCGGCTAATGGAGTGGTGGCTAATGTGAACGCCCTCTCTAATATGGAGGAATTAATTGACTGGGTCTTGGAGAAGCAGCTAAGTGTGCTTAAATCAGTGATCTACAGTGCAGTGAAGGAAGTGCTGGCCGAAATTAATGCCTCCCAGCAACACATCGGGGCAGAACCTGAGACGCAGGAAATCATGATATATGAGCCGGACCAATCTGACTGCATCACATTCACGATCCAGCGACTTCAGACTCGTTCTTCTGCCGCGCTGCCCTGGGAACGACCCGCGGGGGGAGAGGGTTCGCCTTCGCTGCGTGTTTTCTGGCTGGAATAAGAAGAGGATGAGGACGCGTTACATGCACGGACTGTCCCGTGCCGCAAGGAACCGGATGGCGACCGTGGGACTTTGATTCGATACCGGGGGCTGCGACTGGAGGACTCAGCACCTGTGGACTAATGGTATTTTGGTCCCCAGTACCCGTCCAGACACAGATGCCCCTTCTCCCCCACAGCTGCCCCTCTCGTATTACAGACTGGGACCCTCTACCTGTGCATTTGTGTTTTCTGAACTCAGCACCATCATCTGGCATCCCTTGCGACATCTTTGGAGACAGCACACAAAATTGAAAACCGCACACGAGAGCAGAGTTCCTGGGTTGAGTGGCACCAACTAAGGAGGTGCCGCATCACCTCTACCAAATTCAGAGAAGTTTGCCACACCAGGGGGGAAAGCTCTGCTGAAAACTGAAGACTGCTGACAAGCGCGGGGACTTGCCTTGGAGCCAGTAGAGGAGTACTGCAAGGTGCACACTGCCCAACTTTTAGAGATGAACGTTCTCCTGGCTCAAACGTTGTCTATTACTTTATATTGAATATATTTGGTTTGGACAGCTTTAAATGTGTCCCAATGAATAAATAAGGGAGAGTTAGACTCCATGTAGGAAGCAGAGAACTTCTTTTATTTGAATGATGTTACATTTCCTTCTTCATGGGACTCTACGCTGGGCAGGGAGACGACAGTTTGTTTTCTGACGGCTGGAGAAAGGAAATCAACTTCAGCTGTTTGATCAGCTCATCAACAACATGTACATCTATCTTCCATGTCAACAACAGAGACACAGGAACAACAACGTTAAAGAAGACACAACAACGTTGAGAAAGGGGACTACAAGTTTAAAATAATCTAACTTCAACATTCAAAAACAACCAGAACTTATAAACAGCAACAGTAACGTCACAAAACAGGAACAAAAACACCAAAAACTTGAACAGAAGAAAGAAACTTACATTTCCCATCATGCACCTCCCCCTCTGTGCTGCTGAGTCTCTCCACCAGATGGAGACAAATCTCTTTAAACTGATTTCAAATGTTGAAGAACAATTATATATCACATATTTAAATATATCATTCATCAACTTACAACTATTACATCCTCTCAGCTATAGTCTACATTAGTCATCATTTCTACACATTTTACTCCTAAATTAGGTTTCAGTTCATCTCAATGAGTTTTAATTTACCATAAATTCACAAAAGAAGTTAAACTAGAGTTAGAGTTGGAATGAAGTTGATGTTACACAGAACTGTCTGTCTGTCTGTCTCTCTGTCTGTCTGTCTGTCTGTCTGTCTCTCTGTCTGTCTTTTAGAGATGAATGTTCCCCTGTGCTCAAACGTTGTTTATAACTTTATATTCAATATATTTAGTTCAAACGTCGTCAGCCAATCAGAATCACTCAGGGGAGAAAACAAACATGGAGATGAGAGGAACAGATCTGTACGGAGGTTTACTAACAACAAAACTGACTGACTCTTAGAATTATAATAACAAAATAAAAATATATCATAATAAAAAATAAGAATATAAAATATACCACAAAGTACTCAAGTTAAAGTATTGATACCACAGTGTAGAAATAAGTAAAAGTACAAAAGTATCAGCATAAAAATACTTAAAGTACCAAAAGTAAAAGTGGTGATTCTGCAGAATAATCAGTATGATATTACTGGTTTCTAATGACTGATGACTTTAATGTTGTAGCTAGTAATCTGTAATAATACATCATCATTTATTATCTGATTGTATTTAGTTTTAATAATCTGAATGTGTAAAGGAACTAAAGCTGTCAGATAAGCAGCAAGGTTGTTGCTGAATGCAGCTTTTGGAGACGATGATGAAGAGCATTACATGTCATTTAGCTGTTTGGAGCAGAATCTAATCCATTCAGGAAATCATTGGTGATACCCACATTCTCCTCACTAACATCAGCTGATGATCCTGATCAGACTCAACTGTCTGGTTCTCTGACAGGAGGAGACTCTCCGTCCTACACAGGACTCAGAGACACTGAGGAACCATATGACCAGAACCCAAACCCAGGGTAAAGAGGTTGAGTGAATGTGGTGTTGAAGGTGTGGAGGTGGATCAGTGAGTCAGAGGAGACTCTGTAGAAGGACAGAGAGCCAGCAGGACAGTCCACATACACTGCTACTCTACCAGAGACAGAGGAGGAGGAGAGACGGAGGGCTGTTCTTCTGTTATTGTGCCTGACATAGTAACCACCATAATCAGAGCAGATCAGACTCCAGGACTGATCATTACTTCCAAACACACAGTCATCACTGTCTCCTCTCCTGCTGATTCCTCTGTAACTCACTGATATATCAACCCTTCCTCTCCTCTCGACCTCCCAGTAACAGCGACCAGTCAGACCATCTCTACACAGCAGCTGAGGCCTGGAGTCAAACCTCTCTGGATGATCAGGATATGACTGATCCTCCTCCACATATGTCACCTTCCTGTTGTTGTCAGACAGTTTGAGGTGTCTGTTCACTGTGTTTGTGTCCAGTGTGAGTTGACAGGAATCTGACGGAGAGAAGGAGACACAACACAGCTGCAGTTATTAACCAATCAGCACGTAGATGATGACATCAGAGGGCTGAATGAGTGATGTCACAGTTCCATGAATGAAATGTAAAACAGACTTACACTTCCTCAGACCTGGTGTCAACCATCTGACTCCAGCAGGCTCCACCCTGAAAGGAGGAGGGGGGGGGGCATTACATCACTCTCACACATTATTATACACTGATGAAGGAACAGTCTGAAAGCTGGAGAAATACATCTCAAAACTCCTGTCCTGAGGTCAGTAGGTTCAAGGTTCAGTTTAAATGTACATGGACCTTTCTCTGTAGTGATTAAAAAAGCTTGTAAAACATCAACCCTGTTGTCCACATCATGTTTTCAGGACAAACTGAGAACAAGACTTTCTGTTAAATCTTAAATCCCCTGCAAGGCATTTTCATCCCAATGACACACATCGCTGCTTCCACCTAAATGTGTCAGGGGCAACAACCCCAAAGCAAGGAAATGAGGCAGGAAAGGAGGATTCCGGGAACGAGTGAAAAGACAACCCTACAGACAATCACTTCCATCTGTTATGCTTGGCAATGTCCAAAGCCTAAGGAATAAGGCAGAGGAGTTGCGGGCCTGCATTCAGCACCTCACTGACTACCAGCAATCCTGCCTTATCTGCTTGACAGAAAGCTGGCTCACTGAGGTGGACTTTGACTCGTCGGTCGACCTAGAGGGCTATACGCTGGTGAGGATGGACCGTAACCTGAACTCTGGGAAAAGGAAAGGTGGAGGTGTGTGTGTGTTTATCAACAATAAATATTGTAACCCTGGTCATATTACGACGAAGCATCAGATCTGCAAAAAGGACATTGAATTACAAGCGCTCTGCCTAAGGACATAGGCCCTAACCCCACCTGCTGGTGAGAAATTTGGTGCATTTGGGAGTAAATCCCCAATTGATTTTATGGTATATGATTTTATTATCTATAACTTCTTGACGGACTGCAGTCAGCAAGTCAGATTTAAGTCATGTATATCATCCTTAAAAACTATAAACACAGAGGCACCACAAGGGTGCGTTCTGTCGCCTATCCTATACACATTGTACACCAACAACTGTCAAGCCTCCTCTTCAGCCCACACTTATTTTAAATATTCTGACGACACAGCACTGGTTGGTTTTTTGAAGTCTGACATTTCTTCCAGAATGGATTTCAGAGGAAATTAAAGGGTTTCACTCAGTGGTGTTCTGATAATTTTCTTGAAATCAATGTGAAGAAAACAAAAGAGATGGTCATAGATTTTAGCAAAAATAGAATTCAAAGATCAATGTTGAACTAGTAGAGACGGTCTCAACCTACAAATATTTGGGAGTTGAAATTGACTCTAAACTAACTTTTAATGAATGTACACTGAACAAAACTAAGAAAATGCACCAGCTGATGTTCTTTCTTAGGAAAATAAACACTTTTAGATTAGACAGACACATCCTTGTAATGTTTTACAAAAGTATCCTCCAGAGTGTTCTGTCTTTTGGCCTTATCTGCGTGTTTGGCAACATGCATGTTAAGGACCAAAAGAGACTGCAGCGCATGATTAAGATGGCCAGTAAAATCACTGGACTTGACCAGGTGTCGGCAGCTTAGCTGTATAATGAGCTTATCTTAAAAAAGAACTTAATGACCCCACTCACCCTCTCCATCATAAATTTATGAGAAGCAATAGGTCATCTGGTAGAATTTTACAACAGAGAATTAGAACAGAAAGGTACAATAAATCATTTGTGCCTACAGCGATCAGATTGTATAGTTACCAAGCACATCGCAAGCACTTTAATCCCGCACTGGCACTTTAATTGGATGGTAGATCTCAATTCCTTGACAACCACGCCTAGTTATTATTCTTTTTACATACATTTTTAGCTACCTGATAATATTAATAATTTTTTTATGTTTCGTAAATGTCAGATTTTGGATTGTCTTTGTCATTTTTGCAGTATTGTTTATTTTTTGTATTGCCATTGTTAATTTCTGTCATTGTCATTTCTGTAGTATTGTTATTCTTTTCTCTATACATGTTTATTGGCTTGTCTGTGTTGTCTATGTGTTTAGAGAATATGTTGTGATAAGGGCGCGTAATGAATGACCACATGAATTTCCCCTTGTGGGATAATAAAGTTTACCTTGACCTTGACCGTGATCCCACGATCTGGCACAACTCATAAAGTCTCACTGTATGCGAACGACCTGCTCTTCAACATCTCTAACCCAGCCGTCTCACTTCCTGTGATTTTAAACATTTTGGAACGGTTCGGTGCGTACTCCGGCTACAAGCTCAACTACCAGAAAAGCAAGCTCCTACCGATAAATTATCTGGCTATGCAGCTCCCACGCTCTTTAGCGTCGTTTAAGTGGGCAGAGGACGGGTTTCACTACTTTTTTTATTGTTATTACAATACCTGTTGCAGACATGTTGCGAAAAAACTGAAAATGATTTTGACCGCTGGTCGGTCTTACCGCTCTCCCTCACGGGCCGGATAAATTTTATTAAGATGGTTGCCCTCCCCTAGGGCTTAATTTGAGCCAGAACACGCCAGAACATGTTCCGGCACCTCCGACGTTGGATCCGGAACCTTTTTTATTGGATCTGGCACCTCCTGTGTCACCAAGAAAAATGAGTCGCCTAAATGAAAAAAATAAACTACTGTTTGTGTAGTGTTCAATGTTGTTATCTGTTTTGTTAGCCTTTATTCCCCATTGAAGTTCCACAAAAATCTCGTGTTTGCATTTTCGATGCGTTTTGAGGTGAATTTTCAGGGTAGACGGAGGGGGGAGAGGCATAGGCGTCGAGTTCGGTGGGGACAGTTGGTACGCGTACCTACCAGATTTCGTCATGAGTGATTTTGTACCCACCACTTTTTTTGAAAACCTCAAGCTCAATTTAGTTAAAAAAAAAAGTCCATAACACATATCATTCTTGAGCGACAGATGCCAAAAAATCCACAACAATTTCTATCCCCACAGGGCAGGAACAGACAGAGCCGCTCTGCTGCTGCGCTGGCTGCACGCTTCTCTGTTCACAACACTGCCTGTCGGGACATTCTGCTTAACGTGAAAAAGCTTGATACCCAAATTTCTCATGGTCATATCTTGTAATGAACACTTAAGCCTGTCAAAAGAACTAAACCGAAATCCAACAATTATATAAGTTATCTCACAAAGCGTTTTCTTCTTCATTGGCGCCTATGGCGAGGAAAAAGCTTGTACCTAAACAATGATCAATGATTACCAAATTTCTCTCTCATATTGCTCCTCATAACCACTGAAAACTGTCAAAAAATCTAACCAGAAATGTGGTGATGATTGATCGTTGTTTAGGTACATTAAACCACGTTAAGCTTTTTCATGAGGGGAGTCAACCCACAGCTCCGCTGCCCTACTGAAAATGTGAAGCAGAAACGCGTCAGATGTCAGATAACGTCCATAATAATTGGACTTTGGGTTAGATTTTTTGACAGTTTTCAGTGGTTATGAGGAGCAATATTAGAGATAAATTTAGCAATCATTGATCATTGTTTACGTACATTTAACCATGTTTTTATTCATTAGTAAGCTACAGTACAGCGTCTTTCAAAACATGACCTGCGCGAAAGAGAAAAAAAAATGAATGCGTCATTGTACCCAGCACTTCTGGAAATGTAATTCCTGATGAGTCTCTGTCCCCAGCACATTTCAAACCAAACTGATGCCCATGGGGAGAGGGACGGAGGGAGCAGCACGGCACTGCACTTCTAGTGACACAAGGCTTGTGCTGGTTGAGATTGCTGTTATAGCCTCATTTAACTCAGGGGAAAAATGTCATAAAGACAACAAAGTTTGCTTAACTTGTTCAAATACGATGGCCAGTCGGATCCCAAACAAGCAAAAACCGTTTCTGCCGATCAAGAATGTGGAGACAACGGTTGGTTTTTTAATTTAATAGTCCAATGGATAATTGCTGCTTGTGAAAACGATTGTTGCAGTGTATTTTATTTAATTTTTTTACATTTCGCACCGATGCAGTGCATGTTCTGAAATAAAAATAAACATTGCCCTGATGTACACACAGCGTTGTTTAGATATTTTTAGTCAGGAAGCTACTAGGCAGTGTCATTTTTATTTTTTTGTTCCGTTACCTCCAACCCCCGTTTTGAGTCGCCGGATCCATCCCCCCTCTGCGCTCCAGGACCTCCCACTTTACAAATTAAACTTACAAATTCCTTTAGCTTTTCCAGCACATCCCTGTATTTATCGCTAAATCTTTTTTCGACAAGCTGGACACGGCAATATCTAAATTTCATTGGGGTGGCAAACCCACTAGTATCCGAAAGGCGATATTACAGTCCCCTAACACTGAGGGGGTGTCTGGCACTCCCTAACTTCAGACGATATTACTGGGCAGCTAACTTGCAAAAACTCTTATACTGGATGAGCGACGACTGCACCTCACTACCTAGTCCCTCTAGGATTGAGATTGTTGGAGCCCAAAATGCCTAATTTTGCGGGGGCTTTTATAAAAATTTGCAATAAAAGTTCCAATGTCTGTTTGTTGCAATGAAGTTGCGGGAGACAGCAAAAGTTGCAAAAAAGTTGTGATTATTTTTTGTATAGTTCTTTAAAAATAAAAAGGAAAGGGGAGATCACGTGACCAGCAACTATGATGGCTGCAGGAGACTAAGCCCTCAGTTTCACCTCCGCATTTCATTAAATAACCAGGTCTATTACTTTTTCTTCAACGCCAAATCGTTTCGTCTGTTATCACGGCGACTCAGTGAAATGCCCTCAGTTGCGAAAAAAGGATGTCTCGTTGTCGCCTAAACTGTCTACTCAAATGGAGAAATCTGCTAGCATGGCGGTGGCTAATGGAGCGTTAGCTAACATAGCAACTGATGTTAGCACGATCACCAACATGGAGGACCTAATCATTTGGGTCTTGGAAAAGCAACAAAGTATGCTCATACTGAATCAGTGATCTAGAACAGTGTTAACGGAAATCAAGACCTTGCCGCAACACATTGAGGAAGAGCCAGAGATGCAGGAAATTACAGAACGAGATCCGGACCGGCCTGACTGTGTCGCATTCGCGGTCCACCGACCTCGGGAGCTTGAAGCGACGCGACACAAGCTACATGCTGAAGGCAACCCAGATTTGCTTGTCCACCGCCCGCCCTCACTACAGCAACGGAGGCAGGCGTTTCTTGCCCGGAGTTGGGTGTGGAGGACCGCGCTACACACCTTTTGCTACAGATTTGTCAGCGAATTCCAGTAGGCTACTCAATACAGGTAAATGTGTAAATTTTGAAGATGGCTGAGCTTTCAATCCTTTCAGTTAACACAAGGGGGCTAAATGGGCCCATCAAACGAGCTAAATTCCTGGACTATCTAAGAAGGAAAAACAAACACGTGGCGCTTATATAAGAGTTGCATTCACGTAAAAGAGATGCAAATCATCTACAAAATAAATATTTCAAGATTGCTGCTTCATCTAGTGACGACACCAAAACTAAGGGCTCCATTGTGTTGCTGTCGGAGAAATGCGCACTCACCATAGACAAAAGCAGTAAAGACGTATCAGGCAAGATATCTTATATATGTACTACGATAAGGAGTAGGAAAATAGCCTTTGTTTCGGTGTATGCACCGTCTACATATGACATTTTTTTCCCGTACCTAACTAATGAATTGTTCTCTCTCAATGAATATTCACTAATTATAGAGGGAGACATGAATGCAGTACTAGATTTAAATCAGGATAGATCAGGGTCAACTACACAAAGGCCCAGAAACATATATCAGACATGTTTAGAGCGGTTGTGGAATCCCACCATCTTACAAAGGTATGGAGGATGCACAATCCTACTAGCAAGAATTACACCGTCTTTTCCACACGTCACCTCACCCACTCCCGTATTGATTATATTTGTGCTACAATGAGCTTAAGGCAATGTTTCACATGATAACAATAGAACCAGCAATTCTGTCTGATCACAATGCATTGTTAGGAGAAAGATCTAGGAGATGGCAATTTAAATAGACCAGAACACAGCTTTTGATGCAGAATTTAAAACCAAACTGGCCCGTTACAATCTCAGTAATGGGAGTTACAATGCATTTTAGCATTGTAACTCCCATTACTGAGATTGTAACGGGTATAATATTACCAACATTACATTAGTAATGTGTTGTATTACTTATCTTATTACTTATTATCATTTTAGTTGCTGGAAATGTTAGTTGAAATGTTCTCCTTGGAGACCTCCTACACAAATATCTCCTTTTTATGTTCATCCAGTGTTTCTACCTGAGAGTTTCCAGTTTCCAGAGTGGATCCTCAAGTCCAGCCGACAGCAGCTTCACTCCTGAGTCTCCTGGATGATTGTAGCTCAGGTCCAGCACTCTCAGATGGGAGGGGTTGGACCTCACAGCTGAGACCAGAGATGAACAACCTTCCTCTGAGATCAGACAGCCTGACAGACTGCAAACACACAGAACACATGTCACATGATCTAAGGACACTATGGGATTCTCACTGATTCTTTCTACTCACAATCCAACACCCACTAATGTCCATCAACAATCTGACAACATTACTGGTAACTCAAACAACACACAATCAAACACCCACTAATGTCAATCAACAAATTAACATTACTGGTAGCTTTCTAATTCCTGTCTGATATTTCAAGTTCTAACAACAGAGTGAGAAGAAAAACATGTTCATGGACAGAGATTGAAACTAAATTAACACAACTGTTTGAAATCATACAAGCAGAGACAATCTTAGGCACGTTACAAGTGACCATCAGTTGAACAGGTTGATGAATCCTAACCTGAGATTCTCCAGTTTACAGTGTGGACTCTGAAGTCCAGCTGACAGCAGCTTCCCTCCTGAATCCTTCAGGTTGTTGTTACTCAGGTCCAGCTCTCTCAGACTAGAGGACTCGGAGCTGAGAACTGAGGACAGAACTTCACAGCTTCTTTCTGACAGGTTACAGCCACTCAGCCTGAAGATACGGTAATAAACAAGAAGATAAATATCAGTATTATTATCAGAAAAAAACAAAGATCTCAGTTAGCATTTCAGCTCACAGAATGAACTCAGAGCAAAAAAAAATAAAAAAAAATAAAAATAATATATATATACAGTATATATATACTGGTACACTCACCTAAAGGATTATTAGGAACACCTGTAAGATTTCTCGTTAATGCAATTATCTAATCAACCAATCACATGGCAGCTGCCTCAATGCATTTAGGGGTGTCGTCCAGGTCTAGATAAACTCCTGAACTCCAAACTGAATGTAAGAATGGGAACGAAAGGTGATCTAAGCAACTTTTGTATTTCACAATCTGCTCAGTTACTGGGATTTTCACGCACAACCATTTCTAGGGTTTACAAAGAATGGTCTGAAAAAGGAAAAACATCCAGTATGCGGCAGTCCTCTGGGCGAAAATGCCTTGTTGATGCGAGAGGTCAGAGGAGAATTGGCTGACTGATTCCAGCTGATAGAAGATCAATTTTGACTCAAATAACCACTCGTTACAACTGAGGTATGCAGCAAAGCATTTGTGAAGCCACAACACGAACAGCCTTGAGGCGGATTGGCCACACCAGCAGACTACAGCGTGAAACTCTCAAACAAATATGAAGCTCTTCGAGATCTACTAGAAGAGAATAGCATTGACAAGCAGCAACATATCAAAGACACTATAACATCAACATGTCAGGAAGACGTCGGCTACAAGAAATACCAGCAAAAGAATGAACATCTGCTGAAACATTACAAAAGGTCAAAGTAAGGAAAGAAACAAATATTGCAGTAACAAACAATCGCACTAGAACATCCAAAGCTAAGGCCCAAAAAGAATACAGCAATGCCCACAGAATGGTGAAGAAAAGCATCAAGTTTGACAAGCTGAAATACATCAACAAACTAGCGGAGGAGGCTGAAGAAGCATCAAGAAACAGAAACATGAAACAACTATATGACATCACCAGAAAGCTGTCAGGCAAATACACCAAGCTAGAAAGACCAGTTAAAGATAAAGAAAGCAACACCATCAAGACAATCGACTTCAATCGATGGGCGGAATATTTTGAAGAACTGCTTAACAGGCCTCCACCAGCAAACGCCCCAGATATCCAACCAGCAGGAATAGATCTCCCCATCAGTTGTGACACACCAAGCAGAAAGGAGATTCAGAGAGCAGTACAGAAAAACAATTGCAAATCAACATGGCCAGATAATATTCCAGCAGAAGCATTAAAGGCTGACATGGACACTACCATAGAGATGCTATATCCACTCTTCAGAAAGGTATGAGATGAAGAAAAACTGTCATCAGACTGGAAAGAGGGCTTTATTAACAAGTTTACCGCAAGCTAAGAAATTATGTGACAGAGTTAAATAAAAAGAAAAAGAAGATGTATTATGAAAATGCAATTAGGAATGCAAAGCATGACAGTAAGAAAATGTGGAATATTCTTAATGAGATAATGGGCAGTAAATCCAAATCTACTCCATCATTTCTTGAATCAAAATGACATTTCATTACCAAGCCTGTGGATATTGCTAAACACCTCAATAACTATTTTAACAACAAAGTGGAAAAACTTAAGGAGAAAATGTGCCAAACAACTAACATACAATCATATACCTTGATTAGAGATCAAATTATGATAGGAAAACAATGTACTTTTGAATTTATTAAATTTGATGTGAGATATGTGGAAAAGTTGCTACTCAGTTGTAAAGACAAACCATCTGGTGTGGATAATATGGATGCAAAACTTTTGAAATTGGTGGCAAACTTGATTGCCATTCCAGTTAGCCATGTGTTGAATATGAGTTTAGAAAAAACAACAACATGGAGAACTGCTAAAATCATTCCTTTACCTAAGAATGCAACTGTACCATTTAGTGGCCCAAATAGTCGTAAGCTGTGAAATTCCACAAGGAAGCTGTTTGGGGCCATTGCTTTATTCTAAATTTACCAATGAACCTTTAACCTTAACAGATGCAAAAATGGCGATGTATGCTGACGACTCAACAATATAGATGGCAGCATCTGCAGCTGAGAGGCTTACTAGTGTCTTGAATGAGGAATTGCAGTCAGCTTTGGAATGGGTAACAAATGATCAACAAGTTCTTAATGTATCCACAACCACAAGCATTGTATTTGGAACAAAAAATCTGTTGTTTAATGAACCTAAATTAAATTTATATGTTGAAGGTAAGGCAGTTGAACAGGTATAAAGGACCAAGCTTCTTGGGGTTATAGTAGACAGTAAATTATCCTGGTCTCAACTAGAGATGGCCCGATACCATTTTTTGCTTCCCGATACCGATTCTGATACCTGAACTTGCGTATCGGCTGATACCGAGTACCGATCCGATACCAGTGTTTCATATATTTTATTATGTTTTAACAGCTGTATACTACTATCCCTGTATGGATGTGATATGATGTATAACAGCTGTATACTACTTTTCCTGTATGGATGTGATATGATTTCTATCTTTGTTGTCGGTCTGGCTCAGGTTAAACTCTTTGTGAAAAATGAACAAACACAAACAATGAACGCCCCAGAACTTTCTTTTATTATCCAGTTTGACAGTCAGTTATAACGGAAAAAGAACATAAATAAACTACTTTAACGTAGATTTTTTTTTAGGGCTTTATTACGTGGTATCGGATTGGTGCATTAACTCCAGTACTTACCGATACCAGCATTTTAGGCAGTATCAGCTCATCTCTAGTCTCAACACATTGATGGGGTGGTGAAAAAAATGGGTTGAGGTCTCTCAGTTACAGTTTTTCACAATCGCTATGACACTTTTTTCAATACTTTTAACAACTTTCCTAAACTCTTAACACAGTTAGCACATCTGTCTGTGAAGGCTATACAATTAACACATTTCTTGTTGCTTTGACACAAAATGCATACAGTTAACACAAATTTAAAATGCTTGAACTTCTTTTACACACAAGCTCCACCAAGACCAAAACAATGGATTATTATTGACAAATTTACAAATGCTTTCACACTGTATGTCAGAACAGATAACATTATGTTCTAAACCTAACTTATAGGCTAAAGTCAAAGTGAACAGCTGATCGTATTGTAAATTTAAACACAAATATATCCCCTGCATTTTATACATGCATTTATTGAGAAACAGCTGATTGAAGTTATACAAATAGATCAATCACAGCTGATTCCCTTCTAAACATTCGAAACACACCACTCAGGTGTTGAGGTTCTTTCAATCCCATGATCATATGGTAGTACAGTAAAAGAGGTCCTATTTGAACAATATACTGTAGATGAACACAGAAAATAAGAAAAATGCCTTCATGAGGGAGAGGAAGACGAGTACCAGGACAATTCTGTCTCTGTCTCCTTTTTTTCATACTCTGAGATGGGTTATTAATTTTTTGTATTGCATCTCTGCAGCAAAAGAAACAAAATGGTGGCCGGGTTGGCTCAGTGGGTAGAGCAGGCGCACATATACTTGGAGGTTTATGCCTCGACGCAGAGGTCCAGGGTTCAAATCCGAGTTGTGACAATTTCCTGCATGTCTTCCCCCTCTCTCTCTCTCTCTCTCTCTCTCTCCCCTTTCTCAACTAGCTGTCCTGTCAAATAAAAGCGGAAAAGCCCAAAAAATTATATTGAAAAAAAATATGCATGCATTTACTAAACAAAACAAAAATGTAGAGAGGCTTCAAGAGAAACTGCAGTGCAAAACACAATCTATGATCAATACAATCACTATTGTCTATTATATAAGGGCAGACCTGACACATATAAAATAATGCAGTTTCTGTAATTCCATCTGATGTTAGTGTTTTGTATGACATTGTGCAGTGATTGACTAAATGTTCCTGTTGGGAGAGAACATGTGTTAGTGTTTTGGAAGAATTATTTGATTTTGAGACATGTTTGCATTGTTTTGGTGGACATAGTGTATTGTGTTAGTGAATTATTGTATTTTGAAAATCAGTGTTGGAGTTTTGTTTACAATGTGTGATTTTGAGCATGAAATTAATTGTTTTGCCAATCGTGTGTTGTAGGTGTGTTGGTGTGTTAAGAGTTTAGGAAAGTTGTTAAAAGTATTGAAAAAAGTGTCATAGCGATTGTGAAAAACTGTATAAGGAGATGTTCAAATTTTCTCAATAAAAATGTAATGGCTAACTGACACATGCCCTCACCAATGATTTATTTTTTTTCTTTTATCTGCAGACTTGAATCTGTTTTTTATTTTTTTCTTTCGTTTCGTATCTTTTGTTAATGTTTTTGCATGTTTACCTGTCTGTTTTTGTAGGGTGTTTGTGTGTATATGGTTTTGTGTGTGTTGCCTCCCATGGCGCTCACCCACCTTCTTTTTTTATTTTTCAATATGTACTCACATAGATATCTTCACTAGTGATTTATCTTTGATAAATATGGGTAAAGATCTTTACATTATGCACCTGAATATTAGAAGTCTACTCCCCAAAATCGATCAACTACGAGCGTGGCTGGCCTATAATAATCCAAATATTATTATGTTATCCGAAACTTGGCTTACCAGCAACATCTCTGACGCCGATATCAGTATAGACAATTATAAACTGTTTAGATCGGACAGAAGCACAAGGGGAGGCGGAGTAGCCACTTATGTATTATCAAATTTAAATTCTCAACTTATGGTTCCTATTGAGATTCCTGTACATTTTGAAGGACTATTCATCAAAATCACTCTTCATGAAAACAAGCAGTTAATTATTGGAAATATTTATAGACTGCCTAACTCTCCCAAATTCGAATCAATTAAAAAATATTATTTCTACTGCATCTTCCTTAGTTTCTAATAAGGAAATGATACTCATGGGTGACTTTAACATTAATTGGCTTCATTCATCAAAACACTTACTGAAAGAAATATCATTAATAGCTTAAACTTGACTCAACTTATAACTGAGCCCACAAGACTTACTCTTACCTCTAAATCTCTTTTGGATCGGGCCCTAGTTTCTCACCCTATACCCGAACGAATAATTAAATCTGGGTTTCTACCGGACTGTTTTAGTGATCACCACGTGATTTATTGTATTTGGAAAATTATGAAGCCACGTCTCCCTCCTAAATTTATCAAGATAAGGCAAACCAAATTAATGATTTGCAACAAATTAATTGGTACAGGCTCAATCTAGTTCCATTTATTGATGATGCATGGAATTTTCTATATACTGAGCTTCAGAATGTTATAAATAAGCATGCTCCTTGGACCACAGTTAAAGTTAAAGGTAGTCACTTACCGTGGGTAAATGGAGACCTTATTAATCTCTTTAAACAGAGGGATAGGGCTTGGTACAAATTTCGACATACAAAATACACTGCTGACTGGGAAGAATACAAACGGTTAAGGAACATTTGCACTATGCAGACGAGAAACTCTAAATCAAATTATTTCAGAAATTGTTGAATGATTGAACGAATGATTTTAAAAACCCACAACGATTCTGGAAACAGGTTAATAATGTACTTGGGAGATCTGGGCGGGCTACAACTAATTTGAACCTGAATAATGAAAGTATAGATGATCCAGCTACCAATGCTAATGCTTTTAGTTTGCATTTTTCCCTAGCACCACAAGTACAGACTTCTACTTTTCAACCTGATCTGGCCCCTTGTATCCAGCCAGGGAGTTCTTTTTTATTTACAGAGGTCAGCCCAGCTGATGTGCAAAGGGCCATAAGTGAACTGTCCTCTATCAGTGGTGCTGGTCCAGATGGCATCGAGAATAAGTTTATTAAAATTGGTTCTCATGTACTAGCAGTGCCATTGGCCTCACTTTTCAACTTTTCGTTCTCTTTTTGTAAATTTCCTTAAGCCTGGAAATGTGCCAAATTTATCCCACTTCACAAGGGTGGCGATCCTGAAAATATTAATAACTACAGACCCATCTCAATTATCAATAGTGTTGTAAAAGTTTTTGAGAAAATAATCTTTTTCCAATTATCGAATTATTTATCTGACAATTATCTGACAATTATCTCAATGCCAATCTGGATTCAGAAAACATTTTTCTACTACTACAGCACTTCTTAAATTTACCAATGATGTGTTTTCAAGTTTTGATAATCGTATGTGTACAGGTGCATTATTTTTAGACCTTACTAAAGCATTTGACTTAGTTGATCATTATCTACTCTTAGACAAATTGTACTCTATTGGTCTGTTTACTTCTTCTTTGCTTTGGTTCAATTCTTATTTACACAATCGTCGTCAGTGTGTGTCCTTTAGGGGCAGCATCTCTAATTTCACTGGTATTGACAAAGGAATTCCTCAAGGTTCCTCTCTCGGGCCTTTACTTTTTTCGATATTTATCAATGATCTTCTGCGTAGCTGCACTGAATGCAATATCCAACTTTATGCTGATGACACGGTCATTTATTGTTCCAAACCTAATATTTATGACATCAGCACTACATTACAAAATGGTTTTGATTCCGTCCAGCGGTGGCTATTGGCCAACAAGCTTCTACTTAATAAATCAAAATCATATTCAATGCTTTTTCAAAAAAAGCCGAATCTTTCATTTGAAAATTCACTAAAAATTACATTTCTTGATCAAACTCCCATAAATCCTACTAGGCAGGTCAAATATCTTGGCCTTTGGCTTGACTCTGATCTTTCTTTTAGCACTCATGTACATAATATGATTAATAAGCTCAACTGCTCACTTAGAATTTTATACCAATCAATTAACTGTTTTAATTTTCCTGTTAGAAAAAGAATTGTTTCTCAACTTTTACTGCCAATTTTGGATTATGCCGATATCATATACCAAAATACTACAGCCTCCTGCCTTCAGTCTCTTAACACTGCCTACAATAGCCTGTGTAGATTTATTCTCCGCTGCCCCTACAGAACACATCATTGTGAAATGTACCATCAACTGTCCTGGCTGACCCTACCAGATAGAAGGCGTTTTCATTGGTTACAATTTATTTTTAAATGCATTTATATGGACTATCCTTCTTATTTAAAACAATATCTAATCTTATTCAGCTCATTTTATAACTTGCGACACAATAACCAAATCTATTTTCTCATTCCTCAAATCAACAAAGAAATAGGAAGATATGCATTTCAATATAAAGCACCTTATGAGTGGAATAACCTTCCAATTTCAATTTGCTCTTTGACTTCCTTTCCAATGTTTAAAAATGCCCTAGCTCAACATCTTCAAAATGCATGCAATTGTTTTTAATTTTTTTTTTTTTTTTTTTTTTTTTTTGAGATCTATGTGCTGGTTTGAATGCACAGGTCAGAACAGATGCTGGAGCATTATTGGTGGCCACTGCTTTACTTTACTATTGCTCTACAGTGGTTACCACTGATAGAGTTGATACCCTTAAACTGGACTAAATGAAACCTATTTTAAGCATGGCACACTAATCTCTTAATCTCTTACATTTATGTGTGCATACATGTTTACTGGTGTCTAGATGTGTGTTTCGGTACATATATATTTTATGTGTTTACTTTGTTGAGGGAAGAGTGAGCAACCTTTGGAGAGTCTTGTATGAGTGAATGTCTTGTTTGCATGAGTTATGTATTATATATTTTTGCACTTACCATTATTGTAAAGTAAGTTGTTGTTTTTTATTGTTGTTGTTTTTTTTTCTTTCTTCTGTTTGACTGCCGCTGTAAGGTCAATGTTAATTTCTGGACTCGAGGACCCCCTCGAAAACGAGATGGTTCATCTCAAGGGGTTATTCCTCCTCAATAAAATGTCAAATAATATAATGAGAAACGTCATTAAAACGATGGTCCTATCCCATTTGGACTTTTGTTCAGGGGTTTGGTCAGGTGCTGCCATATCAACTATAAAGACATTGCAAATTGCTCAGAATAAGGCTGCACGCTGTTTACTAAGGTGTCCGCTCAGAGCAAGCTCAGGCTGCTTATCCTGATTAAGTGTAAGGAATAGATTAACTGCCTCATTGCTCAACTTTACTAGAAATATTTTAGTGACTAAACAGCCGAGGGTGTTGTATCAGTAACTTGGTCTTAGTTCTGATAAACATGACTACTAGGCGTGCTACGGAGGGCAGATTCACTTTACCTAAAGTAAGAACAAAGGAAAACACAGTAGTATATAGAGCCATGATTAATTGGAATGCAATGCCTAGTCATGTCATTCAAGAAAATAGAAAACCTCAATTCAAAGTATTACTTAAAGAACATCTCCTAGCTGAGCAGAACTCTGTATTGGATAATACTTGATGAATGCTGTTAGTATCATTGAGGGTTCTCTGTGTGCATTTGCTTGGTCATATTATTAGTGAACAATGTCATAATCTCATCTCTACAATCTGTGAATAATTTAAACTAGGTCCTGTGTTGTAGTGTGTTGTGTTGTATGTTATGTTATTATTTTCATTGTTTTTCTTTTAGTGATGTATTGAATGTTGTTTTTTGGTGGTTGTTTTTAATGTAATGATGCACGGTAATGTATAGCTGCACAAGTTGTGGTTGGAGTCCAGAAAGAATAGCTGTGGCTATGGCCCCAGCCCGCGTGTTCTGACAAGAACTAAGAAAAGAGATCATATTTCTCCTGTATTAGCTTCTCTGCATTGGCTTCCTGTAAAATCCAGGATTGAATTTAAAATCCTTCTCCTGACCTATAAAGCTCTAACTGGTCTAGCACCAACATATCTAGAAGAGCTCCTAGTACATTATTGTCCCACTAGAGCACTGCGCTCCCAGAATGCAGAGTTACTTGTGGTACCTAGAGTCTCTAAAAGTAGAATGGGAGGCAGAGCCTTCAGCTACCAGACTCCTCTCCTGTGGAACCAGCTCCCAGTCTGGGTTCGGGGAGCAGAAACCGTCACCACATTTAAGAATTAACTTAAAACTCTCCTCTTTGATAAAGCTTATAGTTAGGGAGTGAGGAGTTGCAGCGTCTGCCTATCCCGGCCACCTGCTTCTCTTCATAGTCGTCAGATTAATAATATAATAAAAGTAGAGGGAGGCAGGCCAGTACAGCCCAATCCGGTTGGGGAGAGTTCTAGCCCGACCAGGCTCCTCTCCTTAAACTGTCTCTCTTAGTTATGCTGTTATAGTTCTAGACTGCCGGGGGACTTCCTTTGACACACTGAGCTGCTCTCTCCTCTCCCTTTCCATTTGTATGCATCCCGTCCCAGAAATGCTTATTACTAACCTAGCTCTGGGGAGTTTACTCCCCGGAGTCCTTATGTTTTTTTTCACCCAGCATATTTCCTTGGAGTATGATTTATTTATTTGTTGTTTATTTGAATAGGGACAGATACAAAAAACATAGATTATTACATAAAGAACAATCCGATGCCTGTATCACAGATGATGATGGCACCAAGATCTTGGTTGCAGCTGTCGCCGTGGTCCTGCTGCACTCCCTGCTACACCCTGCTAAGCTTTGCGGTGCCCTGCAATGTCATGCTGTGTCCTGCTGAACCCTGCTGCTTCCTGCTACGTCCATCCATGCTCTGCTGTGCCACATCCTGTAACGCCCTGCAGCGCCCTGATATGACATGAACTACTACGACTACCATTTGAAGTCACTGTTCCATTATCTTTAATGTGACTATTATTGCCATTGTTCATCACATCCCCAACCGGGACCATCAGACACCGCCTACCAAGAGAATGGGTCTGTCCGAGGTTTCTTCCTAATTGGGAGTTTTTCCTCGCCACTGTCACACTGCTTGCTCTTGGGGGAATTATTATAATTGTTGGGGCTTTGTAAATTATAGAGTGTGGTCTTGACCTACTCTATCTGTAAAGTGTCTCAAGATAACTCTTGTTATGATTTGATACTATAAATAAAATTGAATTGAATTGGATTGGGCACACCCTTCGTAAACCAATGTCAAATACCACCAGACAGGCTCTGAAGTGGAACCCCCAGGGGAAGAGAAAGAGAGGTTGGCCTAGTAACACCTGGCAGAGAGAGATCAAAAAGATGTGATATACCTGGGGTCTCACTTATAAACATGGCGTACGCACAAAATGGGGCTGAAAATGTGCGTACGCCACTTCCCACGCAAAGCTTGTGATTTATAAAAAACAAATGACGGGAGAATGTGCGGTCCTCCCGCAAATTCTAAACCATGCGTATGCACATTTTAGAGACAAAATAGGAATTGGCGACGCAGATGGTGAGGTGGTAAACTGAAGTCAGACTGCAGAGAGAAATGGGAATAAGATTACTCGTAATATTTTCTAGTATTGATGCCTCACGCACATTTTTTCACTCCATATCATCAACGTTACCATGAAGATTAAATCCAGCAGTGTTATTTCTGCTTGTACTGAGTGATAATTGTTCCATAAACACCTCAAACTCAAATCTTAAATAAAAAATGTGTTCTTAATGTTTAATCGGCGCTGTCTCACCTTCACATTGTCCGCTACGGAGCGCAGGAGGAGGAGATGACTGCATGGAATACAGGATAGCATCAAATACCCTACCATTAGATAACTGCAGAACACAGTGTAAATAACTAAATATATGTCTTTGATACTGTGCATATATCATCAAATGTCAAAGTCTGAAAATACAGAAGTTAAGCTCTTGCACAATTGTTACCCTTAACTTCCTCGTTATCAGTCTGAACTTTAATACCGTTTGTGACAAAACCTGCATGAAGAAAAGTGTGTTTGCCTATTACACTTTATTTCGTCTTCAAATTGTATCTCGGGGTGGGGGATACCACTAGTTGATGCTGTGTTGGCAAGGTGTTAACAATCACAAATTGTTGTAAACATATAAATACTGCGGTGACCCCCGTGCGTAATGCTGCATGATGGTACTGCTGCCCTGCAGGAGGACTACACTAATGGAGGAATCAGGAGAAAAAGAGTCTTCAGGGACCATGATGATGACTGGCTAATTTGCCGATTTAGATTCCCTAAAGCTGAGCTCTTGGATCTATGTACTGAATTGGGTCCAGTAGAGAGGGCAATGCGCCGGAACCATGCAATCCCGGTCCAAATACAGCTAGGTCCTCGCCACTCTGGGGGCAACCGGCTGTTTCCAGAGGTAAATTTCAGACAGCTAAGTGTTTTTTTTTTATAATAATAATAATAATAAATATTATATACAAACTTTAACTTTATTACTAAGGCTTGTTTGGATATAATATATAGTTATGTTAAATCTTATTATATACGTCTGGTATATCGAAGCTGTCCCCGAGTGCCGTAATGCCTGCCGTTTTGGATGTATTATTAATATATGTAGTCTATAAATCAGGGTTCCCTACACTGTGCAAGAACAGGCCGAAATTAAAATTCAATTTGCAGCAATTCCTGAACGTCTGAGAATGTTTTTTGCCTTTTCTCTGCCAGTCATGATTCGGTGTAACAACTGCCAGTGTCATTCATATACTGATCAGCATTCACAAGGTGCTTTGCATTGACTATTTATGGTTAAAAATGGGCGTGTACGGGGCGGGATAAGAGGCTGATCCACGTACGCACGCTTGTATGCACATAAATCCCTCTGATTTATAAAGGGAACATTGCTTACAGGTGTGCGTACACACGGTTTTATAAATCTGACTTTTTTTCGGCGTACGCCAATTTGGGCTTTTGGGCGCACGTACACTTATAGTTAGGATCCTACACACAGTTTTATAAATGAGACCCCTGGTCACAGATAGAAAAGAAAGTCAGCCACCGAGTTCTCTGGAGGTCCTTTGTCGACGGCCTTACCCCCAAGGGGTGTCAGGCATAAGTAAGTATATATATATATATATATATATATATATATATAGGATCTGATTTGCAGTTCAAGAAACTAAGACATTTTAACTCAAGAGTCAAACAAGAATGTTTTTCATTATAACTAAAATATAAACTGTAAATCTAGATGCTAACTTGTGAGGCATCACTAAATCTGGTCATGGATAATCTCTTCTCAGCTCTTGTTAAAATCATCACAGTTAATTAAAATTAACTCAGGAATAGTCTGGATCAACAGAAGTACATTTCCAGAAACAACAACCTTCAAGCTAGCAAGCTACATGCTGGGGTGGGCACATGTAGGCTCAGTCCTTGCCAGCGGCCCGAGTTCGAATCCGACCTGATGCCCTTTGCTGCATATCATTTCCCCACTCTCTCCCCATTCCTATCTCTCCTCAGCTGTTCTAAATGAAAGGAAAAAAAACTAAAAATATCTTAAAATATATTATATAAAATTATGGTGCAACTATTTAGTAGAGCCACCGTCGCTGCGTCGGAGCTTAGCGTCGCCCAAGACCATTGGGATTGGTTAACAGAAATGCCAACAACCCAGAGAAATACCTGAAATAATTTAAGGTTTTTGTTACTCAGGTCCAGCACTCTCAGGCTAGAGGACTCAGAGCTGAGAACTGAGGACAAAGCTTCACAGCTTCCCCCTGATAGGTTACAGACACTCAGCCTGAAGAGACGATAATGAAGAAAAAAGAATCAAAAAGTTGAAAAGGCAGCAGAGTCTTTAAGTTATGATATATGACTCTATCGCTGTACTTACAGAGCTTTTTTGGAGGCTTTGACCACTGGCAGCAGCCTCAGAAGAGCCTCCTCTGAAGCAGAGTATTTCTTCAGGTCAAACAGGTCCAGATCTTCTTCTGATGACAGTAAGATGAAGACCAGAGCTGACCACTGAGCAGGAGACAAATAATCTGTGGAGAGACTTCCTGATCTCAGGGACTGTTGGATCTCCTCCACTAGAGAACGATCATTCAGTTCATTCAGACAGTGGAACAGATTGATGCTTCTCTCTGCAGACAGATTCTCACTGATCTTCTTCTTGATGTACTGGACTGTTTCCTGATTGGTCTGTGAAGTACTTCCTGTCTTTGTCAGCATACCTCGTAGGAGAGTCTGATTGGACTGAAGAGAAAGACCAAGGAGGAAGCGGAGGAACAAGTCCAGGTGTCCATTTGGACTCTGTAAGGCCTTGTCCACAGCACTCTGGTAGAACTGTGTTGATGTTGTTTGTTCTTCTGACAGCAGGTTGACTCCAGAGTTGGTGAATGTCAGATGGACATGAAGAGCAGCCAGAAACTCCTGAACACTCAGATGGATGAAGCAGAACACCTTGTCCTGGTACAGTCCACTCTCCTCTTTAAAGATCTGTGTGAACACTCCTGAGTACACTGAGGCTGCTCTGATACTGATGCCACACTCTGTCAGGTCTGATTCATAGAAGATCAGGTTGCCTTTCTGCAGCTGCTCAAAAGCCAGTTTTCCCAGAGACTCGATCATCTTCCTGCTCTCTGGACTCCAGTGTGGATCTGTCTCAGCTCCTCCATCATACTTGATGTTCTTCCGTTTGGATTGAACCACCAGGAAGTGGATATACATCTCAGTCAGGGTCTTGGGCAGCTCTCTTCCTTCTCTGGTCTTCAACACCTTCTTTAGAACTGCAGCAGTGATCCAGCAGAAGATTGGGATGTGGCACATGATGTGGAGGCTTCGTGATGTCTTGATGTGGGAGATGATTTTGCTGGCCTGCTCCTCATCTCTGAATCTCTTCCTGAAGTACTCCTCCTTCTGTGGGTCAGTGAACCCTCTGACTTCTGTCACCACGTCAACACACTCAGGAGGGATCTGATTGGCTGCTGCAGGTCGTGTGGTTATCCAGAGGCGAGCAGAAGGAAGCAGTTTCCCCCTGATGAGGTTTGTCAGCAGCACACCCACTGAGGTGGACTCTGTAACATCAGTCAGGATTTTAGTTTTGAGGAAGTCCAGAGGAAGTCGACACTCATCCAGACCATCAAAGATGAACACAACCGGGAACTCTTCAAAACTGCAGATTCCTGCTTCTTTGATTTCACTAAAGAAGTAATGAACAAGTTCCACCAAGCTGTACTTTTTCTCTTTCAGCACATTCAGCTCTCTGAAGGTGAATGGAAATATGAACTGGATGTCCTGGTTGGCTTTGTCTTCAGCCCAGTCCAGAGTGAACTTCTGTGTTAAGACTGTTTTCCCGATGCCAGCCACTCCCTTTGTCATCACTGTTCTGATTGGTTCATCTCTTCCAGATGGAGTTTTAAAGATGTCTTCACATGTGATTGTTGTTTCTGGTCTGTCTGGTTTCCTGGATGCTGTTTCAATCTGTCTGACCTCATGTTCATCATTGACCCCTGTAGTCCCTCCCTCTGTGATGTAGATCTCTGTGAACATCTGATTCAGAGCGGTTTTGTTTCCTGCTTTAGCAATTCCCTCAAACACACGCTGGAACATCTTATGTAAGTTGGATTTGACTTTTCGCTGGCACGCAGCAAGAATCTCTGAATGAATAAAACAATGAAATCGATGAGGGTTTGTTCTGGTGAATGTGAGTTTGCACATTTCTGTATTCATGAAATCTATTCAGCCCATTTGATGACGAGGTCCTGAATATGTTAACTATTGTAAAATGACTTAGTATTCCTCAAAAACAACTGATATGTTGGGTGTCTCAGTCATACATCTATGAACTCTTCATTGTCCAAATAAACCAGAAGGTATATGACTTAATTACAGAGGGAATTAATATTGCCAAAGCAGTATTTTACAGTGACATCAGTGTGTGTTCATTTTAACCAGCAGAGTAAACAAAAACATTCTGACTTTGTTTCATCATTTTTTATTCTTGCAGACACTTTAAATTTTGTTTCTCTTGTGGATGTTTAGTAGCTTGTTCTGTTGTTGTCAACACATTGGTAACAAAGCTATTGTTTGTTGAAGACAAATATATATAAGTTTGATCTTTGTTACATCCATTTTTTTTAAATTCATAATGATTGTGACTTACCTGCAGGTACTGAGATGTTGACTTCTCCATGACATGATAACTTCTCCACTAGATCATTCTGATTCATTTTCACTAAAACTATTCTGGTCACATTTATAGTGTTTGTGCTGTAGGTCTTGAACATCGTATCCACTGTGTTCACCCTGTTTACATTCTCCAGTTTACTCTTTGGGATTGCTGGGAAGTCTTGAAGTGCTCCCTGCAGGTGCCACTTAAATTTCCCAAAGTCATCTGCTCCCAAGTCTTCTAAAATTCCCAAGACGACTTCTTTAGGTGTCTCCATCTTTTGTCCCTGCAACGATACAAAAGATACCAAAAAGAACACCATCACTTAACAGAATTTTTTATGGGAGTTTAAAAAACTGGGATTATCAAAACAGACCAGTTTTGTAGATTATATTATGATGACATTTGTGTAAAGAAATAATTCAAGATTAATTCATGGATCATTATATAATAGTAATTAATAAACCAAAAGTAAAGATTCTGCATTAATTCTATTAGACTTCAGTGGATCATCTGATACAGTGGATCACTGTACTTGAGAGGCTCAGACAGTGGATGGAAATGTTTGGATCAGCTCTGGAGTGGTTTTCGTCTTACCTTTCAGACAGGAGTTTTTCAGTTATTGTTCATTACTACCTCCGTCATCTAAATCTATGTCTCAAGGTTCTGTCCTGAGTCTGATGCTGGTTGCTTTATACATTCAGCTCTGGTTTCTCTTGGTCAAATAATAAGTAATTTAAAAGATATCTCCACAGAATCAGAATTGACTTTAGTGTCATTGTAAGTAGATAGAACAATATTGTGTGCTACTCTATGGTGCAACATAAAAAAATTTAAAATATTTGATGTGTTTATTTCCTCCTGTCTTAACTACTGCAATTCTCTTTTGCTCTGCCTTAGTAAGACTTCCCTGAAGTGACAGAACTCAACAGGGAAGATCTTGATGTGCATTATGGAAACCCAGAGTTGAGAAAAAGACATTGAGATGGCTCAGACAGACAGTCTATTTGGGCCAAAGCAGGAGGGATGTTAAAGACTACTGCTGATGATGCCTGTATGGCCTGCAAAGGCCCCAAAAAGTCAGTCCTGTGTTACTTCAGTACTGGATAGTGTCAGCCATAGACCAGGTGGCAATTAATGAGATGGGTCCAGTACCAGCACAGGGAACCAGTATGTGCTAATTGGCATTTAAAACACTAAGAAGGCTCGACAAAACATGAAACTTTGCTCCAAGTATCACCAGGGGTTCTACACATGAACTCAGCATTGAGAACATTGTTTGTGTTCACAGACACTTTTTGACTGGCAAGATGGCGGCGAGCGGAAAAGCCAATTGCTAAAGTAATTTGAAAACCTTTCTTTTGTGTACACAAACAATGTTCTCAATGCTGGAATTTGTGTGTAGAGCCCCTGGTGATACTTGGAGCAAAGTTTCATGTTTTGTCGAGCCTTCTTAGTGTTTTAAAAATAGTGATTTTTATGCTATCATAGAAGTTCCTCTATCACTCCCATTCAAGAGGGCCATTTGACCGAAAACGAAAATACGGTCAATCTTAAAACTGCCGTTTCCGTCCTCATTATACTTTTAAACGAAAGTTTGACTTGGGTACATTCACAAAAAGACCCTAGGTTGCATTTTGGTGAGAGTTACGTTTTAACTAGCACTGGAGCTGGCCTATGGACTAATAGGCACTCTCTCAACCCCGGTATCCCCGCTACCACTTCTAGCCATAACCATCATCAAAGAAATGCCATCTGAACGCATCATAAAGTCAAACCTCTATTCATGTGATGTCGGACTAATTGCAAGATTTTACCTCAGTAACATCTTCAAAACAGAACTTTAATTTGTACTAACACAGTACTTTGACAGTGTGTTTTGGTACTTTTACTGCAGTACAGGATGTAAATTAGAGGCTTCAGATTCTTTCGTGAGTTCTGTGTTTGGGATATGAATAATAAGCGAGTGTCAGTAATGTTCCTTAAACTTACACATCACCTGAACACAGTGGCTAACAGCTGTTAGCACAGAGCTAAACTCTTCAACACAAACACATTTTCACAGTTTGATGAAACTAAGAGATCAGGAAGCAGCTCAAAAGTCTCACTTACCAAAAGTTTAACCTGGAGGAAATATATCTGCATAACACGACACAGGAGGATGTTAAAGTAAACGACTGCTGACACACACACACACAAATTTGACTAATTTTCAAAAAGTTTTCAATGAGGGTTAATGGACTTCTTCTTGTTCTCGTGTGCCTACTTTGGAGAGCTGGAGCTGTGTGATCCTGGAGGCATCCACCAGGGGGCGTGGTCTCCGCAGTGTGTCGATGCTCTGCCACTCCGGTGGCAGGCCCACGTAGCGTCCAGTGGCTGCGTCGAAAGACGTGTGGACATGGTGCTGGAAGTCCTGCGGCGCGCAGATCTCCAGCACACACTGCTTCTTCTTTTTCTTCTTGCGCTGGAACATCGCCGCGGCTACTCAGCGACTGGGCGGAGGTGAGACCTGAGGGAAACAACAAGAAGCATGCTTAGTGCCGGGAGAACAGCGGCGGTGGCCTTCAGACTGAGGCATGACGGAGGGACACACGATAAACACACAGTGAGAAAACACGCTAAACACACACACACACACAAATGCACGAAAGCAGACACACACACACACACACACACACACGTATGGCACACACACACACACACACACACACACACACACACACACAGACACAAACACACACACACACACAGAGACACACACACACACACACACACACACACACACACAGACACAAACACACACACACACACACACACACACAGACACAAACACACACACACAGGCACACACAGAGACACACACACACACACACACAGGCACACACAGAGACACACACACACACACACAGACACAGAGACACACACACACACACACACACACACACACACACACACACACACAAACACACACACACACACACACACACACACACACACACACACACACAACCACACACACACACACACACACACACACACACACACACACACACACACACACACACACACACACACACACACACACACACACACACACACGTACTGGCACACACACACACACACTGGCGCACACACACACACACACACACACACAAATACACCCACACACACTGGCACACACACACACAAACACACAGAGACACACACACACACACACACACACATAGAGACACACACACACACAAACAAATAAACACACACACACACACACACACACACACACGTACTGGCACACACACACACACACACACACACACACATACACCAACACACACAAACACACAGAGACACACACACACACACACACACACACACAGACCACATCCTCTGTGTGTGAAGCAGAAACAGTCGGCTCATTTCCTGAGAGCGTCTCTTTGTCTTCATCTGAGATGTGAAAGTGTTAGTAAATCCTGATATTAATGATGATCTCTGTGTTTGTGAGACTCTAAACAAACCTGTTTAGTTTCTGTGCACACGGCCTGCAGAGAACTGACACCAGAGACCCTGCAAGTCCCAGCAGATTTACAGTTTTTTTTCGATCGCTAAACGACAGTGGGCACAACTGAAGTCACATGTGCAAAACTCAAACTACAGTCTGCACTACCAACAGTCACCTGAGCTAAACAGTTCACATCTCCTGCAAAACTCATTCACAGCAACACAACTCCACACACACACATCTCAGATCAATCCTGACTGAGATAACACACACTGTCACTCAGAACACACTGAGAGTAAAAACACTAGCATCAAACACCAAGACAGAAAATACAAACTTTCTCATCTTTACAGTTTGAACAATTTGAGTGACTTTACATTACTCAATAGTTTCTTTAAGGAAAATATATAGATGTTATAATATACCAATTTTTACGTAAGGTAAACAAGAAGGAATGAAAATCAGCTGTTTGCTTCAATATAGTATTTTGTCTCTAGTTATTTATGGAATTACTGGAGAAAAAACTAAAGGTACATAACAGTAACAGAATAGTGTGACTGATCCTGCCTCTCTCCAGCATCATGTGGCAACTTTTCTTCATTCATTTTCTTCATTTTTCTTCTTCACACTAGATGTCTGTATCATCTCTAAATACTAATGAATGTGGTGTTTCCATTGCTTTCACCTCCATTACTTTCTGAAAAACAGTAAGAACACAGTTTTACTATAGTAAAGATATAGTGTTTTTCACTTCTTTTTTTTTATAGCTGTGTATATAACCTCAGACATCTTACCTGGACATGTTGGTATTGTTGCTCTTTTACCTGTTTCTTTAAAACGGTACAGTGTATAATTGTTTTATTCTTATTTGGTGTTTGTATATAAAAAAAGGCTTTCTGAGCTTTCTCTGTATAAATACCATATATGTTCACTAACTAGTCTAAAACAAGACACCTGCTTAGGCTTTCAGCTAAAATTCCTATCAGCAGTGTTTGATAGGCACGAGACTGAAATATATTCTGTTTTGAATGTGTGGTTAACAGTTTTGACAGCAGTGTGTTAGCATTTGAACAAAGTGCTGTAAATCTACAGTGTTGTGCATGTTGTGGTTCAAGTCATGGGATAAGTGTGTAGAGGAGTGAGTGAGCAGGCGCGACGAGAGAGGTCGGAGAGGTTAAGGGCTCCTGGTCATGTAGGGCTTATTTGATCTAAAATTGTGACTTTATGTACAAAAAAGTGCAAAAGTAAAGCCATAAATTAAATAGCACAGTGCATCGTTAATCCCTGCCAACTAAACAACGGGGGATAAGACAGAGCGGGACCGGTAAGGTGCAACAAACAAAAGCGCAGGTGTGCATGAATACAAGATCCCAAACTGGAAAAATGCCGCCGACAAACGCAGCTAGATTCAATGATTTGGACAGTAAACTTGATAAGCTCCTAGCATTACAAATGGAGACAAACTCTCGTGTCGTCTCTCTCGAAGAGAGTGGACTCAAATGATAACAAACTTGAGATGCTTAATGGAAAAATGCATGTCCACGCCACCCAATTAAGTGCACAGAATTGATGAGCTACAAAAAAACCTTGATCAAGCATTGGAATACATTGACACATTGGAGAACCTACAGCGAGAGAAAAATCTCAGAAGAAAGCGGCAAAGGGATTGTTCCCTTTCTGGTGAACCTACAGTTTTTTACGATCGCAATGACACTTTTTTCAATACTTTTAACAACTTTCCTAAACTCTTAAGACAGCACAACATCCGTCTTTGTAGGCTATAGAATTACAGTTTTTCTTGATTGCTTTGATGCAGTAGTCAACTCAAACTCCACATTTTTCAAAACAGTTAACACACAGGCTGAAACAGTGGCACTCATGGTTAAAATGACACATTTTGTTTGCAAAAGGCTCTAACCGTGCCAAAACATTTAAAATATGCAGCAAAAGAAAATTTTGCCTTCAAACAACACAACTTGCAAACAAGTGTATGAGCTCTTCCCATCAACCATTACACAGTGGACAACAAAATACAAAATACAGCACTCAAATCAGTGCACCATTGCTTGTCATTGTAGCCTATTACTGTATGTAGCTTTCATGCCAGTGCCATTTGTTGACAAATTTGCCTTCTTGCAAAGAATTGGATCCAGAATCAGAAATTAATGCATCTTTGATGCAAATTTTATTGATTCCATTGATCCTTATTTTGAAACTGTGGCTGAAAACTGAAATACTGTAAATATTACACAAAATAAAATATTTTAGAGTTTAAGAAATTAAGAAAATAAAAATAAGGGAGGTATGGGTCTACCTAATGTAAGATTATATAATCTGTCATTCGAAATGTCTAGAATGATCAAACATTGGAAGGGGATAGATCAGGAGCTGAGCTGGATCAAAATTGAAAGGGAACTAACTAGCCCGTTTGGACCTCTGGATGTCCTCTCACATGCTGTAACAACTTCTGGGCATAATTATTTTTCAAACCCAGTGTTGTCTTATTCTAAAGAGTCTTACTCTCTCTGGAGAGAAATTCATAAGATATATGGTATTTCGCACTTAAGACAACCTTACACCTCTCTATGGTATAACCCAGCTATACGTATTGGGAAGAAATTTGTTTATTGGAATCAATGGCTTGTAAGAGGGATACACAAAATAAGTGACCTGTGTGTGGAGGGAGTGTTCATGTCGTTTGCTGATATTATGCAAAAATATAATCTGGAATATAAAGGTAATTTTTGGAAATATTTACAAATAAGAGACTGTATCACAAAGGGTAAATTTAGTCACAACAAGAATGCATTGATGGAGGTTATATATGAGTAAATGGCTGGGTGTGGTGGTACCTGTAGCACCAAGACTGTGTTTGTTAGGGGACCAAACAGAAATGTCAAATATATCTAAATATGAACGAGGGGTTTAAAAAGTTGTGATGGTCACAGCTGCTCAAACAATTCTCAGAGTATGGAAGAGTACAGTCGCCCCAGATGTTAACAAATGGATGGAAATGATGTCAGAAGTTGCATCATATGAACGCATGTTGGCTAGAATTAACAACAAAGAAGAACATTTTAGGAGGACCTGGGAACGTATTTTTTTGTAGGTAGGGCATATGGAAAAATTTGTAGACATGGGTGAATGTATATTTTGGATGTTTCAAAAAAAGGAAATGTCGATTTGCAGGAGGCCTTTGTATATGGGGGTGGTATGCTGGATATACTGTCTGTTGATGTTGGGGTCAGTGTTTGTTCTTGAGTTTGATTGTATGTTTATGTGTGTATGAAGAAATAAAAACTTTAATGACAAAAAATTAAATAAAAATAAAATCTATTACAGTAAAGTATAAACATCTATTACTGTAGAGTATAAGAAATAGCCACTATTGATGCTCAGTCTCTTCTGTCTTAGACCTCTTCCATCCATGTTGGCAAAGAACAACACAGACGCTGCTCCTTTAAGGCCTGCAGACTGATTGCTAATTGAAGATTTGTGTGAAGGAGTGTCAAACAGGTGCTTCAGTGATTTCATACTTACAGTTTTTCACAATCGCTATGACACTTTTTTCAATACTTTTAACAACTTTCCTAAACTCTTAACACAGTTAGCACAACATCTGTCTGTGAAGGCTATACAATTAATACATTTCTTGTTGCTTTGACACAAAATGCATACAGTTAACACAAATTTAAAATGCTTGAACTTCTTTTAGACACAAGCTCCACCAAGACCAAAACAATGGATCTTTACTGCCAAATTTACAAATACTTTCACACTGTATGTCAGAACAGATAACATCATGTTCTAAAGTCAAAGTGAACAGCTGTTCATATTGTAAATTGAAACTCAAATATATCCCCTGGATTTTATACATGCATTTATCGAGAAACAGCTGACTGAAGTTATGCAAATAGATCAATCACAGCTGATTCCCTTCTAGGAAACACACTCAGGTGTTGGTTGTTTCGATCGCATGATCATATGGTAGTACAGTAAAAGAGGTCCTATTGGAACAATATACTGTAGATGAACACAGAAAATAAGAAAAATGCCTTCACGAGGGAGAGGTAGAGGAGTACCAGGACAATTCTGTCTCTGTCTCCTTTTTTTCATAAACCGTACATTCTATAAAGCTACTCTGAGATGGGTCATTCATTTTTTGTATTGAATCTCTGCAGCAAAAGAAACAAAATGGTGGCCGGGTTGGTTCAGTGGTAGAGCAGGCGCACATATACTTGGAGGTTTATGCCTCGACGCAGAGGTCCAGGGTTCAAATCTGACTTGTGACAATTTCCTGCATGTCTTCCCCCTTTCTCACCTAGCTGTCCTGTCAAATAAAGGCAGAAAAGCCCAAAAAATTATCTTAAAAAAAAATATGCACGCATTTACTAAACCCAACAAAACAAAAATGTAGAGAGGCTTCAAGAGAAACTGCAGTGCAAAACACAATCTATGATCAATAAAATCACCATTGTCTGTTATATAAGGACAGACCTGACACATAAAATAATGTAGTTTCTGTAATTCCATGGGATGTTAGTGTTTTGTATAATATTGTTTTATGATTGACTAAATGTTCCTGTTGGAAGAGAACATGTGTTAGTGTTTTGGAAGAATTATTTGATTTTGAGTCATGTTTGCATTGTTTTGGTGGACATAGTACATTGTGTTAGTGTATTATTGTATTTTGAAAATTAGTTTTGGACTTCAGTTTACAATGTGTGATTTTGAGCATGAAATTAACTGTTTTGCCAATTGTGTGTTGTAGGTGTGTTGGTGCATTAAGAGTTTAGGAAAGTTGTTAAAAGTATTGAAAAAATTGTCATAGCGATTGCAAAAAACTGTAATACAGGCTGAATAGGGTTTAACGCTACAGGAGACGGATATTGAGAAGGCGCTTCGACTAGCCCACGCCAGCAAAAACCACGAAATCCACGAGGCATAATGTTCAAGGTCCAGCACTTCCAAACAAAGTTACAAATCTTGAAAGCCGTTAACGCAAACAAAGCAAACCAGGCAAATCTAATCGAGGAGACGGAGCCAAAGACCAGTAAGTACAGAATCATTTCTGACATTTCTGTACAATTAAGGAAGAAACAGGATGCATTCTGGCCTCTGAGGGAGAAATTGCACGAGCTAAACATCACAACTAGGATGAGACATACAGCAGTTCTGTGGGTTGTGATTGGAGATGAAGAACTAAGATTCCCCACTGTATGTGAAGCAAAACACGAGCTGTGCAAAAGATATCCATCGATTAAACTGTGAGAGAATGACTAACCAAGTAGGTCCTGAGTGGGGGGAATGTTTGTTTGCATAAAACCAATGTGCCCTTGTATAAGTAAGGTAACAGGAACTTTAAGTCAATATACCTGAATGATTTACACCTTTTGATTTCGGACAGTGTGTGCTGAATGTTTTTCTTTTCAATTAAGGTTCCAGGAAAATAAGCTTTAAGTTGATTTACTAAAATGATTGTGTACATTAAATTTGATTATAGAATGTATAGATCATGGCCCGATGCAAAGGAGGGGATAATTAAACCTAGCAAAGTATGCACTTTAAGGAGGGATCCTTAGGAGGGAATATGTTTAAGGATTGTAAGGGGATGGGGCAGAGTGATAAATGTCTATGTGTTTGAGCATGAATGGATGTTTGAATGTGTGTCTTTCTTAGTTTTGTCTTATCAATTTATGTTGGGTTCTATTGACAGTAGCTGGAGGAGCATTATAAACGAGATCCATTAGATTATTACTCTACAGCTTATAAAAGTATTGCTCAAAACCTTCTGAATACAATACAAATTGCGACCTGGAACATAAACGGGTTACAGGAAGGTACTAAAAAGCATAAGGTCCTATATCATTTAGGGAAATTATCCTCTGACATTGTCTTTCTTCAGGAGCTTCATTTTAAAACAGGACAGATAGAGTACCTTAAGAGACAATGGGTAGGAGAAGCCTTTGAAGCAACACTTACATCTAGGAGCAGAGGGGTGGGCACCTTAATAAATAAAAGGCTACCTTTCAAATTAATCTCACAACATCCAGATACATATGGCAGGTACTTAGTAGTTAGGTGTTAATTGTTTGGAGAGATTTATACTCTTATCAATGTCTATAATCCTCCTATATCTGATATGTCTTTTCTAAGCAAGATACAGACAGTCTTAGACAGTGCACCAACAGGGGTCATTATATTTGGGGGAGATTTGAATAATATCTTTATTTCAAAGGACAGCTCAACAACAACCAGAAAGGTAAATCCACCAAATAAACTCCTCAATTTCTTATTTACTAATGACCTTCAGGATGTAAGGAGGACCTTACACCCATTAATATAACAGATTATACATACTTCTCACATGCGCAGAATAGCTATAGTCAAATTGATAGATATTTGTTCATTTCAGGGATTGAATAAGATAGAGTTGTAACGAGTAAAATCAATGATATTGTAATATCTGATCATGCTATAGTGACATGCTTGTTGTCCCCTAAAGAAAACATAACGTCTCACAGGATCTGGAGAATGAACAGGAAATATCTAATGTACACTGACTTTCTGGAATATGTCAATAGCCATATAGACCTATTTATAGAAACAAATGTGAAAAGCGGGGATCCCCAGGACAGACCTGGTATTGACATAGTTTGGGATACTTTTAAGGCATACCTAATTTGATAAGGAATTAGATAAAGTGAGAGATGAGATAAAATTTCTCCAGAGAGCACATAAGACTCAAACAAATAGCAGCAATTATAAAAACCAACAGGAAGCTAAATTAAAACTGGACAGCCTGTTATTTAAGAAAGCGGAGGACTTTAAGCATAATTCTAACAAAATAAATTATATAGCTGCCAATAAATCAGGCAAGCATTTGACCTCTTTAATAAAGAAAGTTTTGAAAAGGAAACCTATAGTTTTAAGAGATGTAACATCAAACAAAGCCCACACAAATAATCAGTCCATAATTAATGAATTTATGAAGAATTATATACTTCAGAAATAAAAGTCCAGGACCCTCTCCCTTTCTTAAAATCAATTAACCTTAAACGTCTTTCTCCTGAGCAAATTGAAGATCTTAGCAAGCATATAACTAACATAGAAATACAATCTGCTATAAATAACTTTCCCCCCAAAATAGCTCCAGGAATGGATGGTTTTCCTATAGAATTTTACACATTCTGGGCTAAAATTGATTCCTTATTCACAGAAGTGGTTAACTTGGTGCAAAAAAACAATAGTCTTCCTGAAACAATGTACCAAGCGACTATATCTGTTATACCAAAACCAGGTAAGACTTGCGAAGCACCTTCTGATTATAGGCCTATAAGCTTAATACACTGTGATAAGAAGATCATAACCAAAATTTTGAATAATAGACTGCTACAAATTCTACCAAGCTTAATTAATTACAACCAAGCTGGTTTTATACAACATAGGGATTTCATACCAGAACTTGTATCTCCCTCATACAATATGCAAAAAAACATAAAATAGATTTAACATTAATGGCAGTTGATGCAGAAAAGGCTTCTGATAGACTAGAATGGTCCTACTTGTTTAAAGTTTTGGAGGTATACAACTTTCCATAACATTTTATGAATATGATTAGAACCCTGTACAAGTCTCCTAAAGCATATGTATATACAAACGGAATTCTATCAAAACCTTTCTCATTAACTAGAGGAACTGCCCAAGGATGTCCTCTTTCACCATCATTGTTTGCATTAGCAATTGAAACCTTGGCTCAAAAAATTAGAGAGACAAAAGAGATAGGAGGTATCGAGATTGGTAAAAAACAGTTTAAATTGAGCTTATTTGCGGATGATTTATTACTTTATTTAAGTAATGCAGTCACCTCAGTTCCACATGTTATGAAAATAATTACAACCTTTTCAGGGATCTCAGGTTATAAAATGAACATTGCAAAAACGGAGCTGTTGGCAATAGACTCTTGCAAAAAGGACTAAAATAAATACATAATATATAAAATACTTGAAACCTATATTAGCCATGGTAAGATCCAGTTGTATAAAGATAACTTTCTTCCACTTGTTAAAAAACTTTAAGAACGATGTTAGGCAGTGGCAAGACTTGAAGATTAATTTAATAGGAAGAGTAAACCTCTTTAAGATGATGTGGCTACTGAAATTCTTATTTAAATTACAAACTATTCCTATAATGCCTCCTAAAACCTTTTTTAAGGAGGTAAACTCAATAATTTCTTCGTTCATTTGATCAAATAAAGCATGTAGATTGAAAAGGAAACTTTTGTATCACTCAAGAGCAGAAGGGGGTCTAAAGCTCCCTATTTAGAGTTCTATCACGTAGCAGCTCAGTCATTTTATATTGAACGCATAATAAATAAAACAAACGAAGATCCATGGATAGACATAGAAAACAAACAATTACAGTGCAACGGTTTACTGCTAGCACTTTTTTCTAAGGGCAACATCAAATAAACAAATTTTGTTATTAATAGTACATTAAAGGCCTGGAATAAAATAAAATAAATTTTCCATCAAGAAATAGGGCTTCCCAGGCATATACCAATTTGGAGCAATCCATCAATAAATATACAGAGCACGCAGCTTTACTGGGAAACATGGATAAAACGTGGAATCCAGCAGTTGTCAGATGTCACAAACCATGACACTTGTTGCACCATTCAGTGAATTAAAAAGAAAATATAACCTAAAACATATAGAATTATTTAGGTATATGCAACTGAAAAACTGGATTACCTGCAATTTTGACTTGGAAAAGAACATCAGCCCTGAAATGTTAACATTTTAAGCCAAAGCAACAAAAAAAGGAGGCTGATCGGCTCTATGTACAATTTACTGATAAGCATGGAAAGCAGTGATGCATTATTACAAAGTATATACAATAAATGGATGGAAGACCTACGGGTTGATGTTAAAGAAAAATGAAGAAGTAAAAAGTAGGGGTTGGTCGATATAATCAATAAGTATTGAGGGAAGCATAGTATATAAAAATTTGTCTTTATTTTTTTTATTTTGTTTTTCTTTGTTGTTTCGCCTTTATTTGATGTACTTCCTGGTACCTAATTATGATGACCAACAGAAATGAATAAAAATAAATAATAAAAAAAAAGGGATAAGTGTGTAGAGTTTTGAAAACTGTGTTCAAGCAATGAAAAACGAACTGCTGTGCAGACTGGAGTTAGAGTTTTGCACATGTGACTCCAGTTGTGTCCACTGTCATTTAGCAATCGAAAAAAACTGTAAAATGGAGGATGTCAGAAACAGAGCTGCAAAGATAAACTCATTAATTGTCAACTATTAAATTAATCTCCAACTATTCTGATAATCCATTAATCAGTTTGAGTCATTTTTAATGTAAAAAACAGGTAAACTTGTGTGATGTCAGCTTGTTACAGTTTTTTACGATCACTGTGACAATTTTTTCAATACTTTTAACAACTTTGCTAAACTCTTAACGCACCAACCCATCTACAACACACAATTGGCAATGGCCGATCTTCGCCACATTTGGTACAGAGCCTCAGAGCAGCGTGCCAAATGAGCATCACAAGTTTCGTGTTTATAGCAATTACTACGACAGAGAAATTGCAATCAAAAGTGACCCATTTGCATGCATTAAGTTATCTGCCAAAACGCATAAACCTTGATTATAGCACCATCTAATGGCTGATTTTGGCCAAATTTGGTACATATCATCGTAGTGGGACGTTCAACAAGAATCCAAAGTTTTGTGATTATAGCATTTACTGCAGCAGAGATATTGCCATTGCAATCTTCACATTTAAATGCATTGTTATTTGCCAAAACGCGTCTACGTTCATTATAGCGCCCCCTAACGGCCAATTTAACCACATTTGGTACAGAGGCTCGGAGTGGGATGTCAAACAAGAATACCAAGTTTTGATACCTCTTCATTTGGACGAGATATGCTAAAGTTCGTGTTTTGTGGCTAGCTATTAAAATTAGTTTGCTTGTAAATTGTGGATAGTTTAACGTAGAAAAATTGTTTTGATAGCTTTTGGTCAGGTGCATCTGGAGATGCTACGAACCAAGTTTCATGACAATAGGTCCTCCACGGCCTAGGAGGAAATAGAAAAAGTTGGTTTCGCACATTGTGCGATATTGTAAAAAACCTCTTAGCGGAAATGGACGTGGCCTATATCATCAGATTCAGTTCGATTCAAGGAACAGGTGGATGTAAGGTTTTCTAATGTGCAATGTGGAATGTGGGAGTAATAGGCAAAGAAATGTTTTACGTCATTATAGCACCACCTAGTGGTCCATGTGTGTAATTTTTATTGTGTCAGGTCCATGAACCATTGTACATCTACACTGTAAATTTGAAGTTGCTCACATTAGTGTAAGTGGTGAATCCAAACCTGGGTCCATAGGCCACGCCCACTTTGATGAATCAGTACCCCACTGTAGGCATGGCCTCAGGAGTGGGCCTAGATGGTACCATCAAAATTTCGTAAAAATTGGATGAACCGTTCATGAGATATAAACCTTTTGTACATGTAGCGCCCCCTAGTAGCCAATTTTCGTAAAAGTTGGTGGGGAGCTCCAGAGAGTCATGGCAAACAACATTCTAAAGTTTCAGTTTGATAGCATTAATTTTGGCCAAGATATGGCAACGTTTGTGTTTTCATAGCTAGCTACATAAATTTGGTCGTGCGTAATTTGTGCAATTTTTATCCGATAAAAATTATTTTGATAAATATTTGTCAAGTTGGTCTGGAGATGCTATGTACCAAGTTTCGTGCAGATCGGTCACACGGTCTAGGAGGAGTTACAAAAAGTAGGTTTACGTTAAATCGCGATTTTTTTGTGCATAAAAGTCTAGGCGGAAATGGGCATGGCCTATATCACGAGATTCAGCTGAATTCAGGGAACGTTGATATGTATATGTATTTTTAATGTGCGATGTCCAGTTTGGGAGTTATAGGGCCAAACGCATATCTCTGCTATAGCGCCACCTAGGGGTGTAAATAGTTTTTTTCCGCGGTCCGTGCAGGGATCTGGACTAGTCCTGAAAACGGCATCCCCCCACCATGTACGGTTTGGGCTGTAGCATCTGTTTTACGCAGAGAAAAATAATAATAATCCTTAGGATTACAATAGGGTTCCACAGCCCTGCTGTGCGAACGGCGTAGCTTGGCTCGGATCCCTAAAAATTAATGAACCATCTCAGAGTAGCTTTATAGATTGTATGGTTTATGAAAAAAAGAAGACAGAGACAGAATTGTCCTGTTACTCGTCTTTCTCTCCCTCTTGCAGGAATTTTTCTTACTGTCTTTGTGTTCATCTTTGTTGTTCCTTTTCAACACAAAATCAGCCCAAATAGGTGCTCTTTTACTGTATCTACTACTGTAACATATGGTCAACACCTGAGTGTGTTTCCTAGAAGGGAATCAGCTGTGATTTGATCTATTTGCATAACTTCAATCAGCTGTTTCTCAATAGTAATGGAATAAAATGCAGGGGATCTATTTGTGTTTATTTGTGAACAGCTGTTCACTTTCACTTTAGCCTATAAGTTAGGTTTAGAACATGATGTTATTTGTTCTGACATACAGTGTGAAAGTATTTGTGAATTTGGCAGTACATATCCATTGTTTTGGTCTTGGTTGAGCTTGTTTGTAAAAGATGTTCAAGAATTTAAAATTTGTGTTAACTGTATGCAATTTGTGTCAAAGCAACAACAAATGTGTATTGTAAAGCCTACACAGACGGATGTTGTGCTGTGTTAAGAGTTTAGGAAAGTTGTTAAAAGTATTGAAAAAAATGTCATAGCAATCATAAAAAACTGTAAATGTGAATATGTTCTAGTTTCTTCTCTCCTCTGGGACAGTAATTTACAACTGCAAAAGATGAGATACAAATATTAGAGGTGTGAGCAATGGAGAAAATACTCAGGCGATGTACCCAAATAAAAGTAATTATTAATTATTGTTAAAAACATTAGTGCATAGGTGCTCTACTTCAACCTACAATATGGTCATATGATTTCTGTGATGCAGAAAACTCAAATGGAATCAGAGAATTTGAAAATATGCAGCTGCCCAGTGTGCAGCCCGGTCTCGGCAGGCTGACATAACTAGTACACCTACAGCCAAAATGCATAATCACCAAACGAGCCATAGACATTTAAACTAACGTTTAAATATTGGACACACACACACACACACACAACAGAAAATCGGCAGCTCTTCTTTTACTTTTATTTGTCTACAGGCCAGATTTGCCCGGTCCAATATTGCGGCGACAAAGAGCAACAAATAAGTTAACCAAAGCAGTCAATGTGGCGTCTAACGCTATATTTCAATAAACAGTAACGTTAAAAGTCTAAAATTAGCACTAGCTAGCCACCAAACGTTAACGTTAGCCAGTCATCTCCCTTCAACTTTGAAGAGTGAGAGAGTTTTGGTCAGTATTACAAAATTACCATTATTTAACAGTTAGATACTTTCTAATCTACTACAGAAAACAAACACTTACCAAGTAGTGGATTTTCACCTTTTATTTTGCAGCGTTCTCCAAACGTTACCTTCGAGTTGCAGCCAGAGGATGAGGAGATGGGCGTAAAGAGCGCGCTGTCTCACACATGCCTTAAGAGCGGTCCCGTATGACACTTTTTTTTGGCGATCTAACATAAATCAATTTCATAGGTGGAGCTATTAATACATTTTTAGTTAAACCACTTAAATAAATATACATATGATCTTAAATAGATATATTTAAATAAAGCAAATTATATTTATAATAAATATAAATGTGTCACCTCTAAAAAGGGTTTGAATCATTTTCTTGAGTGTGTGCAGCGAACTCATGAAAAAAAAAAACGATGCACATACTCTGTGCCTTGCATCAGCTGACCTGCTGCTGCAGCAGCCAGACACCCTGAAACAGGAAACTAAATGAAGAATGTCACGTCTCTCTTTTAAAGCAACGGTACAGTCAGTATTTGCATCTCCTGATCAGATCTGAGTTTAGGGTTGACTTTGCCTCAATATTTAGAAGTTACAGTTTTTTACGATTGTTTACACACTAAAATAAAAATGTCCACACACTTTGCAAAATTCTACTCCAATGAGCAAAACACCTCCACAGATTTGCACAACATTACACACAATGTCTGCTTCACCCTTTTTGCAAAACATTACACACAGTGATTTGTAAAACTCTACACACATTTTCACACCTTAGACACAGATAAGGATTGTGAGGTTACTTCCTTGTCATTACAAAGCCCCGGATTGCCATTGACCACACTAATGAACGAATTGGATAATCACATCCACCAGGTGTGGAAGCACACATGTGCTAATTTGAAAACGCAGCACTCAGGTGTGCTATAAAAGGCAGCAGGTGAGTTCACCTGTCTTCAACAAAAATGGAAGGAGCTAGAAGAAGAAGAAGAAGAAGAAGAAGAAGAAGAAGAAGAAGAAGAAGAAGAGTGAGAATGAGAGGGGGAGCTCAAAGAGGAGATGAAGGAGGTAGAGGAAGAGGAGAAGAAGGAGATAGAGGAAGAGGCCTAGGTAGAGGAAGAGGAGAAGGAGGTAGAGGAAGAGGCCTAGGTAGAGGAAGAGGAGAAGGAGGTAGAGGAGAAGGCCCAGGTAGAGGAAGAGGAGAAGAAGGAGATAGAGGAAGAGGCCTAGGTAGAGGAAGAGGTAGAGAAGGACTTGAAGAGTTGATAGAACCTGAACAAAGAAGACGAGGACCAAATTTGACTCAAGAAATCCGTGCAACACTTATTGACCATGTTATCAACCATGGACTGACACTGATGGAAGCTGGACAAAGAGTTCAACCAAATCTCAGCAGAAATACTGTTGCGTCAGTAATTCGGGCATTTCATTGAGAAAACAGGTAAGCTAACCACACAGTACGTTGAAACTGAAGCTTGCTGTACTTATCATCAATATTGTTTACTGTGACATTTGACAGTAGGCTGCATGTGTGTATATATATATATATATATATATATATATATATATATATATATATATATATATATATTTTATTTATTTATTTATTACATAGGATTGATGGTCAAGGACACCAAGGTGGAAGGGGCCCTATGTTCACTCGTGCACAAGAGGCCGCCATTGTGAACATGGTTTTGACCAATAATTGTATCAGGCTGCGGGATATGATGAGCATATTTTCAATAACATCCAACGAGTCTCTCTGTCAACATTAGGTTGAATCCTCAAGAAAAATCAAATATACATGAAGCAACTGTATCGGGTACCATTTGACAGAAATTCAGAGAGAGTGAAACATCTGCGCAATGACTATGTGGAGGTATGTATTGTTCATCTTACTATGGTGTGGTATTGTGCACTGCTCATAATGTTCTGGCACAAAAAAATACTGTGCAATAGATATTGAATAGCATCCTATTGTCTTTTACTGTGTTTCAGAGAGTATTGCAAATGGATGCTGCAGAAATTCAACATGAATTTATATATGTGGATGAGGCTGGATTTAACCTTGCAAAAACAAGAAGAAGAAGAGGGAGAAATGTAATTGGACACAGGGCAATCACCAATGTGCCAGGGCAGCAAGGGGGTAACATCACCCTTTGCGCTGCTATTACCCAAAATGGGGTCCTCCACCACCATGCAAATCTGGGACCCTATAATGCAAATCTAATACTTGCATTTATTGACAGATTGCACGAGATTTTGTCACAGCTTTAAACCAAGTGGACCAGATGCGGTACATTGTCGTTTGGGAGAATGTCTCATTCCATCGGGCTACTCTGGTCCAGAATTGGTTCCATGAGCACCCTGAATTTGAAGTCTTATACCTCCCCCCATACTCCCCCTTCCTGAATCCAATAGAAGAGTATTTTTCAGCATGGCGGTGGAAGGTATACGACCTGCGGCCCTATGACCGTTTGCCCATCACTCAGGCCATGGAGCAGGCCTGTGATCATATCGAAGCAGCTTCTGTGCAGGGGTGGATTCGTCACTAAAGGCGATTCTTCCAACAGTGCCTTGCCAATGAAGACATAGCCTGTGATGTGGATGAAATCGTATGGCCTGATCCAGCCAGATGGAGAGATGATGAATAGTTACAGTATTCTTGTTGCTTTTACAGTAGTTTTTCTTCAGAGTCAAAGTGTATGTACTTCATGCAGTAATTTTTATTTGTCTACAGATTTTATTTGTTTCATTGATTTCATTGTTGGTTGATTACTGTAACTGATTATGGTAAGAAATACTGTAAGTATTGAAATAAATACTTGAAATATTCAGTCTGCAGCATCAGTGTTGTGCAGTGCTTGGTAAGCTTATAGTAGGCCTATTTGTGTACATTCTCCCTATATCTCAGACTAATCATGAAGAATGTTGTGGGTCACTATTTTTTTGTCATCTAAATTATCCCTTACATAACAATGTCTGGCCAAAAATTTAGCACATGCTATTTCCTAAAATTAGTTTTTTTACAAATGTGTTTTTTATTTATCTCATCAGTGTGAAACTGGCTGCAGTAGTGTCTGATCATTGAGGACTGTGTTGGTTAAATGAAAACTAAAAGCATTTTCACAAATATGTGTGTATGTTTTGACTGAAGTGTGTCATTTTCCAAACAATCTAGGAATTATGCAAATTGAGTGTGGTGTTTGGATAATTCTGATTATATTTTGAAAGAAAGAACCCGGTTTTCAAAATTGTGTGTAAACAATTGAAGAAAAACTGTAAAATGGTTTTATCATTGAGTTACAGGGAAAAGATAAGCAGCGTTTATCAGTGAGAGGGGGATTTTATGGTGCAGCTGCTGCTCACTGACCAACATACACTCATCTAAAGGATTATTAGGAATATCATACTAATACTGTGTTTGATCCTATCCTATCAATATGGGCCAACATTTCTAAAGAATGCTTCCAGCACTTTGTTGAATCAATGACACAAAGAATTAAGGCAGATCTGAAGGCGAAAGTGATCCCCCACACCATTACACCATCACCACCAGCAGCCTGCCCAGTGGTAACAAGGCATGATGGATCCATGTTCTCATTCTGTTTACGCCAAATTCTGACTCTACCATCTGAATGTCTCAACAGAAATCGAGACTCATCAGACCAGGCAACATTTTTACAGTCAACTGTCCAATTTTGGTGAGCTCATGCAAATTGTAGCCTCATTTTCCTATTTTTATTGGAGATGAGTGGTACCCGGTGGAGTCTTCTGCTGGTGTAGCCCATCCCCCTCAAGGTTGTGCGTGTTGTGGCTTCACAAATGCCTTGGTTGTAACGAGTGGTTATTTGAGTCAAAGTTGATCTTCGATCAGCTTGAATCAGTCGGCCCATTCTCCTCTGACCTCTAGCATCAACAAGGCATTTTCGCCCCCCAGGACTGCTGCATACTGGATGTTTTTCCTTTTTCAGAACATTCTTTGTAAACCCTAGAAATGGTTGTGGGTGAGAATCCCAGTAACTGAGCAGATTGTGAAATACTCAGACCAGCCCATGTGGCACCAACAACCATGAGACACTCAAAGTTGCTTAGATCACCTTTCTTTCCCATTCTAACATTCAGTTTGGAGTTCAGGAGATTGTCTAGACCTGGACCACACCCCTAAATGCATTGAAGCAGCTACCATGTGATTGTTTGATTAGATAATTGCATTAACGAGAAATTTCACAGGTGTTCCTAATAATCCTTTAGGTGAGTGTAGTTAAGAGCTCAAACTGTGTTTGGGGTTATGGTTATACAACCTGCTCAGGGCCTGACTATTGCACTGAACAGATATTTAAAAGATTAGTTCATGTTTGACTCACTTCACATTGAGTAAAACCGGGTTTCAAATAAAGTACCTTATGTGGAGTCTAAACTGAGTTATTGTGACTGTGACATTGGTGCTGGTTGTCAGTTTTTTGTTCCACCTAAACAAACCACTTCCTCTGTTTCAATCATTATTCTCTGCAGCTTTGCAGTTCTCACGCATCAAGAAACCATAACAGAAAGCTTCCTGGAAAAAAACCCAGACAGCCTGTAAGAGACTTTCTACGTCTACTCAGAGGGAAATACTCTGTTCTTTTTGCTTTGTTATGTGTATTAAATTGTGAAGGTGTCCCTTTGGGCTCTGGGTGATTATGACGCCACTTCCATGTATATTTTTAAAAGCATCAATAGAGGTTACAGGACAAAAATAATTCCAAGGTTGTGATTCTGCTCGATGACTCTTATTTCTACAACAAACTGGACTGACTGGTGACACTGACACAAGGACAGTCAGCAAGAACCAGTGGCCTTCGAAACATTGTGTTTATATGATAAACAAATAAAATGATTAGGTAAAGTAAGCCAGTCAGCCAATCTCCCCCCTGAAGCCCAGCAACCCCTGTGCCTGGAGAAGCTCTAAAGAGCCAGAAGCACAATGGGACAGATGGAAAAAACATTGCGAAATCCCAGGTCACTCTCCTCCTGCTCAAGAAACGCTAGCTGCCTGGACACAACCACAGGTGTCCGTGGAGGCAAAGCCCCAGCCCACCCAGCACGCCCCGCCAGGTTGTTGCCCAAAATTATAACAGCATCAAAATGGCAATGCAGGAGGCATTCCTACAGGGACAAGGCACTGTACCAGCCCTCAATCTTAAAGCTTTATTGTGTAACGTTTTGATATTAATGAACATATGTTACATTCAAGCCATTGCCAAATGAGTTGTTACAAAGGTAATTTAGACTATCAGCTTCACACAACTCTCTCTGTATTTCTCAGTATGACTATGTTCAGAAGATTGTGACTTCCCGTGCAGAAACTAGAGTGAAGAAAATGAAGAGTCCATCATCTTTTTTTAATCCTCCGTGTCCTCCTTGGCTACTAGCAACTGTGTGGAAGAGGGGTGGTGCATGGTCACGGAAGGCTTGTATAATGTGGACATGCCAACTGTGTTGTTGTCATTGCTTAGAATTCCTCATTGGGGTGACAGAAACTATGCACTAAAGCTTTAAAAATCAATCACAGAAATTAAGCCCAGCTCCAAAGTCACCTGTTTCTGTCTTGGATAAAAAAGGCAGCACGGACGTCGGTTCTCGCTACCAACCCGAGAAGCAAAAGCATCTGCAATAAATAGCTAGAAACAAGAAAAACACTGCAAAGGCAAACGCTGTTGAGGCAAACCCAGCAAAGGCAAAAGCATCAGAGGCAAACACAGCGGAGTCAAAACTGGCAAAGGAAAACACATTGGAGGCAAACACAGCGGAGGCAAACACAACGGAGGTAAAAAAAGATGTTTGGCTCCTAAAACAGGAGAAGTTAAGGAGAACACACAAGAAAGGAAACAGGTGTTTGTGTCGCGGGAGTGTTTTAACCCAAACCACCATGACCACCATCATTTAAGTTGTGTCGTCACATGACGGTCATTGTTGTTGGCTTAATTGAACTGAAACGTCCACCTTTAAAGGCTGTGTCTTTACTATGCTGTGTACCCAGATTACAGTCACCTTTTCTCGGCTAAATTTAGTGGCCTCCATATTATTTAGGAAATGATCTGTATTGTTTTGCACACTGAGGGGGTAGCAATGTGAAATGACTGCACTGCCTCCTCGGGCGGATGGTCGGACCCACAGTTTCCATGCAGCTGTTGTGGAATGAAAGACATGTTAACAGATGCTGTGTTTCTGTAGATGGAACACAGACTCAGCTGATCTCATTGATAATTGATCAGTACATGAATAATTAAGAACGTATAGAGGTCATTCTTCTTTGCTCATTGTCTCCATTCTCTTCTGGAAATGTAGCAGTGGAACATTTTATTTAAGTAGCGTGAAACAATCAGACAAAAAACGAAATGCAAAGCCTACAAAATCAATCAATCAATCAACCAATCAATCAATAAATCCATTTTGACATATCATCTGAGCGATTATTTAACCTGTATACTAATATGAAAATATGTGCATCAAGATATACAAATGACCTCTTGTAGTCTCTTATAGCCAGACCTTCCTTCACAGCACTGTGGAGGAGGGTCCTCTCGTTTATTGGCATTTCTTTAAACCAATCACAATCATCTTGGGCGGGGCTAAGCTCCGGACGGAGCCACGGTGCCTCTGCTAAATAGTCTCAGGAAGGAACTTGTTTTGGTGGAACATGTGTATGTTCAAAAGTAGTTTTAGTCGTGCAACAGGAAACTCCGATTGGACAGATAGTCTAGCTAGCTGTCTGGATTTACCCTGCAGAGATCTGAGGAGCAGTTAACCATAGTCCTCACAAATCCACCAGAGGTTAGAACGCCAACACAAAGACAGAGGAAGGGGACGGACATCCGGCAGCACCGGAACAATCCTAGAAGTGGAACGTCGTGGACATAGACTAGGTTCACAGTCGATTTTGGCTCACCTAGCTTTTATAACTTTTTTCAGACATTTTAAAAAAAATGTTTTTTGTAACTTTTTCCTGACTTTTTCTAGCTTTTTTTGAAGACGTTGGCACTTTTAACCATGTTTCTGTGGCGCTTATTTTGATGTTTATTTCATCAATGTTTTTTGCCACTTTTTTCTCCATTTTTTTTGCAATCACAATTTTATCTACAATGTTTAAATATTAATACACAGATTTTAAAAAATCAAAGAGATTTATAGCAAAAGCTAAACATCCGCTGGAGATAAAGATAGTAAACTTTGGTCTAAACATGGGATAAGTTGAGATACAGAAAACACTTTGAATGGATCCTTTACAGTCTCTTTGAATACTTTAACTACATGTTCCTGATGATACTTACACACTTTTACTGAAGGAATATTTTCACTGCAGGACTTTTACTGTAACAGTATTTTTTAACAGTGGTTTGTTTTCGACGCTTCTTTTACGGTTGACTTTTTATACAACATGAGAATTTAGTTGACTGTTTTTCGGCTTCTGAGATTTTGTTTAAATTTGTTCAAAATGTGTTCAAAATTTTTTTTCCAACTTTTTCCGATTTTGTTAAAAAAAAAAAAATTTAAATTAGCTTTCAAATAAAATTCTAAAAATGTTCACTTTTTCATTTTTTTCTCCTAAATTTGTTCATCATTTGATCCACTGGGGAAAAAAAATTTTCACAGTCTTTTTCATGCACATGGCAATATACCCGGAAATGGATTAAAAGAATATCTGCATATGCCCAACACTGGCAACATTACCGGGGCCCGGGTCAAAATGTAGCAGCGTGAATGTGTTGGTGGACATTAAGGCTGCTCTTCTAAGAAAACCTTACACACCCACACAGCTCACTTTCCCCACACGGCTCGCTGTACGGCTTCTCTCCCGCGTGAATGCATCAGTGGACCAACAGGTTTCCCGATGAACTGAAAGCCTTCCTACAATCCTCACACACGTACGGTTTCTCTCCGGCCTGATCGCGCCGGTGAACTCCCCAGGCATATTCCCGGGAAAACGTCTTCTTACAGATCTCGCACCAATACGGCTTCTCTCCAGAGTGAATACGAAGGTGACGAATCAGCGTTCCTCGCCATCCGAACGCTTGCCCACACTCGTCGCAGCTGTGCGGCTAGTTATTAATACACACATTCATAACTTTATTCCTATTGATAAAATATCTTTGATATATTGCTTATAATTGAATCGGTACCTTCCTAATTGCCAACACGTGTTATTATTGGGTTGATTTTGACAGCAGTGTTTTATAGAAGAGAAAAGTTTGATATGGTGTTAAACCAAAACAGGCAGTAGTGGAGCAAGAGGAGGCAATGTTATCTGGATGAAAATAAGTTCTAGTTTAGTAATACATTTATGTCATTAAACTTCAATCCAAATATTTGTAATATATAAAAGTCACAATACGTCTGAGTACTACTCGGGGGTGTAGAAAGGGTCAGTTTGTGGATCTAGAGGTTGAAGGAATCCGAGGCCAAACTCGAGAGGGTAAAGTTTACAAAGCCTTTAATATCTTCTTGCCGATAAAGTCTTTGAAAAATGCATACGTGTTCCAGCACAGAATGGCCGCCTTTGGGCTGTCTCTTATAACTTGATTGCGAGTGATCAGATGGTCAATATTTATAGGTAAAAAGTCACATGACAGACCACCGGAGCAGAGGAAATCTCACATCATAAGTCAAACATAATATAAGGGTATAACAGCAAAAAAAAAAAGCAGAAAACATACAACATATCAAACGTCTTAACCTTCAGGCAGAGCAGACTAAGTATGGAAGTAAATCTGTTTCAACTGATTTTGAAATTAAACAGCCATTGAATTTCTAGCACTGAATATTTATTAGGGATCATGGAGGAGCTCTAGGCGAGGATACAGAGAGCAGTCTTCCTGGAAGCTGAGCAGCTGAAGGAGTTTCTAACTCAGCCCAAACAGCTGACGGATGCATGTAACTTCAGAGGAAAGGACGTCGCATCTCTCTACAACTCATTTCCTCTCTCCTCTGATGATTTCCTTGCATCTCTCCCGTGGCTCCTCAGTGGGAGGGACTAGAACGCGAGGAAGAGAGGCAAGTAGAGGAGTCGATGAGGTAATTGAAGTGCTATGGGACGTAACCTCAGATGCTCCCTCTGAAGCCATGGGAAAAAGGAACTTCCTCCTATTCTCATTTACTGTTACCTTGCTTCTGTTCATACCGATAACCACAATCAGCAAAAGATTGCTGATCTCTCTCTCCCTCTCTCTCTCTCAGTCTCTCTGTCTCTCTCAGTCTCCCTCCCTCACTCTCTCTGTCTCTCTTTCTTTCTTTCTTTCTTTCTCTCTCCCTCCCTCTCTCTCTCTCTGTCTCTCTCTGTCTCTCTCTCTCTCTCTATCTCTCTGTCTCTCTCTCTGTCTCTGTCTCTCTCTCTCTCTCTCTCTGTCTCTCTCTCTCTCTGTCTCTCTCTCTGTTTCTCTCTCTCTGTGTCTCTCTCTCTCTGTCTCTCTCTCTCTCTCTCTCTCTCTGTCTCTCTCTCTCTCTCTCTCTCTCTCTCTCTCTCTCTCTCTCTCTCTCTCTCTCTCTCCCCCTTTCAGAATAAGAGCTATAGTTCCTTTCTGGTTTTAGAGAGACCTCTGCTGGACTCAGTAAGGTATTACCAGGTCAGCATCTCTTACTGCTGACGGTGCAGAAAACATACTAAACATATTTAACCCTACCAGCCCTAAGGTCATTGTTACAGTTCATTGTCCGTCTGGTTTTATTTTCTAAAAAAGCTTGTAAAAAATCAACCCTGTTGTCTACAGTCAATCATTTTTTTAGGACAAACTGGGCTATTAGAATATTTGTGCTGCAGTGAGGTCACTTGAATGTGAAAAAAAGGTTGTATGACCTTAAAGACAAATAAATAAAACAGAACATGAATCTCACAGATATGTATTGATATCACAGACAGATCACTGAAAGCGAAGCCAATCTCCTGTCTAAATCAGTTCCCATATGTATTAGGAGTCACACTGTGAAGAAATAAACATTATAACTTATACAGTTGACAAACTATATGCATTTTTTAAAAAAAAAGTGCAGATGCTTTTGCCCTCATGACATTCACTTATGCCAATAATCAAATAATAATGTCATATTTATTGAAATCACACACACAGCAATGTTCTAAAACAGTTCTCCTATATTTTTGGAGTCATGCAGTGCAAAAAAAAACATAATGAACATTATAACTCATGTAAAAGGACAAACTATTTACATTCTTCAAAAAAGGCCCAAATTTATGCCACATCTCAAAACATTCTTCTCTGTAGAACGGTTATAAACTGGAGTGATCCATCTTCACTCTATAGCCTTTGTTCTCACTCGGATTCACTGGAGTGATCTATCTTTGTCCACTACATACTCTTTGTATGACGGACCTGCCTTCCCATTGGTTGAAAGACGTCAACACAATCTCGCAAAGCCTCATGGGATATTCAAAATGGCAGCTAGCATCGAGCTAGCGGTAAAAATTATGGAAAATTGATAAATTATGGACATCGAGTGGATAAATCTTGGATATAAGCATTTGGATTTATTGCTGAACAACTCCGAAAAGAGGCACAACTTCCAGGCTGGATAGAAAACCTTCTGTAAAGGCTACAAAGACACCAAAGATGGTGGCTAACTCGTTAGCTTTTAGCAGCAAAAATTGGTAAGTTTCTACATTAAACCGTTCTCAAATTATCTAAATATTAATCAAAGGTGCCGTTGTTCGTCGCGATGACGGCGTCGGGTTCTAAGGGCACAATAATAGAAAATAAACAAACAATAAATAAAGACACAAACAACACATGAAGTGATTTCCCCTGTTTAATATCTCTGTTGATTAATGCTGATTTATAAAAAGGCAAACATGTCCTTTAACACGGTAACCATAGCAACACGCTGCCCAACTTTTAGATTTGAACGTTCCCCTGGGCTCAAACATTGTTGTTTATAACTTTATATTCAATATATTTGGTTTGGACAGCTTTAAATGTGTCCCAATGAATAAATAAGGGAGAGTTAGACTCCATGTAGGAAGCAGAGAACTTCTTTTATTTGAATGATGTTACATTTCCTTCTTCATGGGACTCTACGCTGGGCAGGGAGACGACAGTTTGTTTTCTGACGGCTGGAGAAAGGAAATCAACTTCAGCTGTTTGATCAGCTCATCAACAACATGGACATCTATCTTCCATGTCAACAACAGAGACACAGGAACAACAACGTTAAAGAAGACACAACAACGTTGAGAAAGGGGACTACAAGTTTAAAAATATCAAACTTCAACATTCAGAAACAACCAGAACTTGTAAACAGCAACAGTAACGTCACAAAACAGGAACAAAAACGCCAAAAACTTCAACAGAAGAAAGAAACTTACATTTCCCATCATGCACCTCCCCCTCTGTGCTGCTGAGTCTCTCCACCAGATGGAGACTAATCTCTTTAAACTGATTTCAAATGTTGAAGAACAATTATATATCACATATTTAAATATATCATTCATCAACTTACAACTATTACATCCTCTCAGCTATAGTCTACATTAGTCATCATTTCTACACATTTTACTCCTAAATTAGGTTTCAGTTAATCTAAATGAGTTTTAATTTACCATAAAATCACAAAAGAAGTTAAACTAGAGTTAGAGTTGGAATGAAGTTGATGTTACACAGAACTGTCTGTCTGTCTGTCTCTCTGTCTGTCTGCCTGTCTGTCTGTATCTGTCTCTCTGTCTGTCTCTCTGCCTGTCTGTCTGTCTGTCTTTTAGAGATAAACATTCCCCTGTGCTCAAACTTTGTTTATAACTTTATATTCAATATACTTAGTTCAAACATCGACAAAATAAAAATATTATATCATAATAAAAAATAAGAATATAAAATATACCACAAAGTACTCAAGTTAAAGTACTGATACCACAGTGTAGAAATAAGTAAAAGTACAAAAGTATCTCCATCAAAATACTTAAAGTACCAAAAGTAAAAGTGGTCATTCTGCAGAATAATCAGTATGATATTACTGGTTTCTAATGACTGATGACTTTAATGTTGCAGCTAGTAATCTGTAATAATACATCATCATTTATTATCTGATTGTATTTAGTTTTAATATTCTGAATGTGTAAAGGAACTAAAGCTGGGTGGCAGTAAATTGGAACTAATTTTGGGGTGGCAGTAGCTCAGTCCGTAGGGAGTTGGGTTAGGAACCAGAGGGTCGCCGGTTCAAGGCCCAGTATGGACCAAAGTACAGAGTGTGAATTGGTAGCTGGAGAGATGCCAGTTCACCTCCTGGGCACTGCCAGGTGCTCTTGAGCAAGGCACCGTACCCCCCCAACTGCTCAGGGTGCTGGTCCAGCACTGGCAGCCCACTCACTCTGACATCTCTCCATTTGTGCATGAATAGGTCCTGAGCATGTGTGTGTGTATTCTAACAGAGTGTAAATTGTAATTTCCCCACTGGGGATCAATAAACAGTATAAATTATAAATTAAGCTGTCAGATAAGCAGCGAGGTGGTTTCTGAATGCAGCTTTTGGAAACGATGATGAAGAGCATTACATGTCATTTAGCTGTTTGGAGCAGAATCTAATCCATTCAGGAAATCATTGGTGATCCCCACCGCCATGTCCGGTTGCAGAGAGTGAGTGTGTGGAACACCAAGGACGCTGAACTCCTAAAACAGATTAAGTAATAAAGGTTCCAAAGTTTCCTCCTGACTAAGAACTATTGATGTAAAGGAAAATCAGTCTAGTAAGATGAGGAAAAGGATCACTGGATGCCAAGGAAAAAAGCACTGCAGGTTACCTCCAACCCTGTTGTTACCTCACCTGTTCCAGCTGGGAGAGGATCAGCTGAGAGTGAATTGGAAAGCGACGCTGCACAGGTGAATAAAGCTGAATTAGCTGTCTTGATCCATGCAATAATAAAGGAAGAAATAAACAAAGCAATGAATAAATTACAACCTCTGTTTAAGCTCTTTAAAGATAAAAGTGGATATTGCGCACAGAGTGGGGCCTATTACAAAACATGGTTCGAGACCGATGATCGTCAGGATGCAGGGGTATGCGGCCAAAGAGGCTATTTTAAAAATAGCAAAGCAAGAAAAAGTCCTCCATTTCAGAGGGATGTAACATTTAACATTTAACCGCAGAAGTGTCCAAGAGAAGAGCGCAGTTTAAATATCTGAAATTGAAACTACATCAGGCAGGAATAAAACATGGTCTGATTCATCCTGTGACACTGATTATAACATTTAATGGAGACACAAACTACTTCCAAGATCAGAAATCAGGAGACATCCAAGATCAGAAATCAGGAGACATCTACTACAATCAAGTGGTTGGACGCTGTCTGGTGATTAAGTAGGCTATTGATTGGACTTCACACTAGAAACAAGTGCATCAGATGCAGGTATGAACTGAATTGAGAACTGCCTGTAGCAGCCTCCCAGAACCCCGGCTGGCTAGCAGCCTCCCAGAATCCCGGCTGGCCACTCGTGCCCTGTCGGCAGTCAGACCTACTCCTGCCCCTCGTGCCCTGTTGGCGGTCAGACCTACTCCTGCCCCTCGTGCCCTGACGGCAGTCAGACCTACTCCTGCCCCTCGTGCCCTATTGGCGGTCAGACCTACTCCTGCCCCTCGTGCCCTGTCGGCAGTCAGACCTACTCCTGCCCCTCGTGCCCTGTTGGCGGTCAGACCTACTCCTGCCCCTCGTGCCCTGTCGGCGGTCAGACCTACTCCTGCCTCTCGTGTTCTGTCGGCACCCTAGTCAACCTCTGCCCCCGTTGCCTGGCCACCTGGCGCCAGATCAGCTGACCCGCCGCCTGACTCTAGCCCAGCTGACCCGCCGCCTGACTCCAGCCCAGCTGACCTGTCGCCTGATTCCAGCCCTGCTGCCCCTTCGCCTCCTGAGGGGCTCCGCCTTGGCCGACCTGTTCCGCCTGAAGGATTCTGCCTTCGCCGTCGGCCACCTGAAGGATTCTGCCTTCGCCGTCAGACGCCGGAGGGGTTCCCCCTCCACTGCTGCCAGCAGTCCTGCTGGTTTAAGTAGTTCAGTCTCCTGTCCCCAGTGCCCGAGTGCTCACTGGTCCTCCATGCCCTAGTGCCCTCTGTCCCCTGTCTCCAGTGCTCCTAACCCAGTTCCCATTGACTCTCTGTTTCCCCCCATTGACCCTCTCCACCCTCCTTGGGTTGTTTTTGGTTTCTTGGACTCTTTGTTTTTGGAACCTTTTTGATTATCCCCCGTTCGGTCCCTCTCCACCCTCCCAGGATTGACTTTTTTGTTTGTTGGGACGTCTGGGATCCATCCCTTAAGGAAGGGGTACTGTTGTGGTTGTGGATGTTTCTGTTACCTGTATATTTGTATGTATATTTATATAAATATTTATATAAATATATAATATAAATATATAACAACTATATATATATATATTTCTGTTGCTGTTTTGTATATTTATTTTGTATTTTTCTGTTCCCTGTCTTGTAGATTTATCCTGTTTTGTGTATTCTGTGGACTGTTTTTCGTTGTGTATATTTCTGTTCCCTGTTTGGTATTATGTTCTGTTTACTGTTTTATTTTGATAGTCTAGTTTTCTGTCTTGTCGTGTATTGTTTTACTTCCTGTTTTCCCGCCTTTGTTGATTACTCTGTCTCTCCTAATGTGTTTCATCTGCTGTGTCACCTGCCCTTCGTTACCTTGTTACCCAGTGTATTTACTCCTTGTGTTTCCCATGTCTCTTGTCAGATTGTTTTGCGTCCGTTTGTGTCCCTGTGCTGTCAGTTTGTTCCTGTTGTTCCTGTATCTTGTCTGCGTGTGTAGCCAGGGCCTTTGTTTTGGATTCCTCCCTGCTTTAGTTTTGTAAGTTTTCCCTCAGAGTTTTTCGTTGTGTTTTTTCCAGCCTCTGTGCTGTGTTTTTTGTTCTCAATAAATCCTCAACGCCAACTTTCTCCTGCCTGCCTCTCTCTGCATTTGGGTCCTATTATTCCCTGCCTCACAACAAGGATAGTGTTAATGTTACTAAGGTAGGTTCCATAAAACTTAAATTAGAAATGTATTTTTTTGTATAAAGGTTACCTGTTAATTATTAATGTACTTTTGATACCTGAAAGGGATTTATATACTTTTGATACCTAAGAGAAGAAATTTAAGAACGGTTGTACAACTGAATAGAGATTTAGATATTTCGATATGGGTTAACTGAAATATGACCTCATTTTATTTTCATTGTAGCCTAAGCAATTGATTTAATTACTGAATAGTAATTGAGAGAAATGATTTGGCCTTATCTACAGGTGGAGGAGGTGGAGATTTGAGAAACACTACGCAGGGGAGGTCCAGTCCACAGAGGGATGTTGGACCACATCGACTCTTCAGATCCCAGAGACTTCCAGGGTTTAGAGATTCCCAGTTCAGTTGGCTGGGTGGCGAGCTAAAGGATCCAGACTCTTAACTTAGACGGATTGCCCTGGATTCCTTCTTCATGGTGGAAGGACAAACAGAAACCAAACTCATATGGGCCCCAACGTTGAACATCTCTGAACTCTTGTCATCAAAGAACAATTGAGCTCATAGAACTGAAAAGGGTTTCTGTTATGTGTGTACTTTATTATTTTAGTTGTTATTTTTCATACCTGTGTTTATCTGTATGTATGCCATGTTTCTGTGTATATTAATACACTTCTCAAACTTTAACCTGGTTTCCTAGTCTCTTTATTGACGTTCAATTCTCTGGCTCTTAACAATCTAGTTTTCTTCTGATTCTGGTCCAAATTCACACTGATATCAACTACAAAACCTACTATGAGCTATTTCATAAATGTACATTCTTACTACATTGTAATAAGGGTTACAAATACTTGTTTTACTTGTGTATCTTTGTATCTGCTAGGCTTTGCAACTCATTCATAAATGCTTTGTAAAGCACAGTAAGTCCTCACTTTAGATGGGCTCACGCCATGTAGTCAACTAATGAGTAGTAACTCATGAGTTAATCATGAATTGATGTTTTGGTAAGTGCTTTGTTAAAGATGCATTAACACACAAACTATCCGTAGGCATATTTCTGAAGGCATGTCCAAATAGAACAATACATGTGTGTCCAGGTTCTGGTAGCCTTTGCAACTTATTTATAAGTGCTTTGTAAAGCATAGAAAGTGCTCACTTTAGATGGGCTCACACAATATACTTAACTAACCAGCAGTAACTCCTGAATTAGTCATTAGTCATGGATTACATTATTGGTATTTGTAACAGATGTATTAACACCCCAGCTATTAGTTTAGGCTCAAAGGCTCAAACGTTTTACATGGGCTTACATACTATGGACCAACCATTTCCTAACTGTATTTACAAACGCTTTACTGATTAGCATGAATGTAGGAATTATGCTTTACAAATGATAAAGAAATTACTAATAGTTTGTAAATAGTTTATAAAGGGAAAATTATTTAAGTTTTCGCAATAATTATTTAGTGTCAAACTTCTATTTATAAACATAATTTTGGAGAGCCTTATTTACTATTAACGAACCATTTATGAGTGTGTATACAAATGCTTTATTTATGAGAATTAACATAAGAGCAATGCTTTACAAATGATGAATAAAGCATTTAGTAATAGTTTGCAACTGGTTTATAATGGGGAAATTATTTCATTTATAAATGGTTGTTTCATTATCTATTAAGTATAAGTCATGTACTTACAAAAGTATTTTTCTAGATAGGCTTGTTTACTATGAACAAACCAGTTATAACTCTGTGAATAAATGCTTTACTGATGATGAATTATGTATGAACATTAGATTAATTATGATCAACAAACAATTAACTAATAGGCTTGTTTACTATGAACAAACCATTCATAACTGTGTGAGCAAATGCTTTACTGATGATGAATTATGTATGAACAAAAAAAATAATAATGATGAACAAACTAATAGGTAACTAATGCTTAATACATGATGAATTATGTGTAGTTATTATAAAGTGCTACCAAATCATGTTGATTTTTGCCTAAATTGTTATCATTATAAGTATGTCAGATAAGATATTCTGCAACATACATTAGGAACTTACAGATTTTTTATGTATTAATTAGGTGGAGAATTACAGAGTTATATTAAGGAAATGGAATTCAAGAGGAGTTCAGCTCACTTATTATTGCAACCTTGACAACTAGAGTGGCAATACAATTTTGCCTGTTTGAATTCATGTGTATGAATGTATATATGTGATTTAGTCATTTTCTGTAATCTGTTTTGCTCCGACATAGAATCTAAAAGTATGAATCCAAAGAAAGATAGTGATCTTTGGTACGTTACATTAAAGTGCCCATATTATGAAAAAATCACTTTTTCTGGGATTTGGGGTGTTCTTTTGTGTCTCTGGTGCTTCCACACACATACAAAATTTGAAAAAAATCCATCCATGCTGTTTACAGTGAGATACGGTTTCTGAATGTGTCCTGCCTTCAGTCTCTGGGTGAGCTGTTCAAAATCGGCACGATAACGAACAGGCTAACCGCAACCATTAGCTCGTAGCGTTAGCGTTAGCATGCTAACGCTAGCATGCTACCTCGTTCTCAATAGCAAAGCACTGCTACAACACACACAAGTTCACCATAATCTACAAAAGAACTACTTACATGTGCGCCCTCATTTAGAAGTCTCCCAGCTAATCCTGCCTTGTAACTGACCGGAGTTGTAGAAACAGCCTTTCTTTTACTGTCTATGGAGCTAGCTAGCTGACATGATCTACACCTGAGCTACTGCACATGTGCAAGTGCAATCAAAGATAGTACAGAAGAAGAAGAAGAAAAGAGGTCTCACTCTGTAGCTAAAACAGAGACCAGCTGAAAAGAGGATCTGCAGCAGTGAGAGAGAGAGCGCTGCAGTACAACAAAAATATGGTGTTTTTTTGAAAATTAAACCATGTAAACCTATTCTGGTACAACCTTATATACAATTATGAACCTGAAAATGAGCATAATATGGCTGCTTTAACTACCAAAGAAAGGTCTTAAAATTGCCCATATTAATATATGCAGTCTCAGGAATAAATTGAGTGATTTAACAGATATACTGCAACCAAATAACTTGCACAAATTGGCAGTGTCTGAAACCCATTCAATCATCATACATTTGATGATGCAATTTTAATGATTGATGGCTACAGCAATTTTAGGAATGATAGGAATGCATATGGAGGAGTTGGTATCTATATTCAACATCATATACCTGTCAAAGTGATGCCAGATTCAATGTATTCTAGTATTGAAGTAATTTGGTTAAAAGTTAGTCTGAACCATCTTAAGCCAATACTCATAGGATGCTGTTACAGACATCCAAATGCTAATACTGAGTATTTGGACAAAATATGTGATATGCTAGATCATGCTAGTAGTAAGAATCTTGAAACTTACTTAATGGGTGACTTCAACAGTTCCTAAATTGGGTCCAAAAGTAATAATGAAAAGGTCATTTAGAAGATTCAATCTATTAGTATATAAAGATGATGTCAGAAATGCAAACTGGTCAGAGGTATTTTTACAAAAAACTATCTTGACTATCTTGAATATAAGTTGCTTAAGCCAATAGTTTCAATCATTGCTCCTACTATTGCTCATATCATTAATATGTGTTTTATGGAAAATATATGGTTGCAAGCATGGAAAATATGTAAAGTTGTGCCCATACCTAAAAATAAGAAAATGCCTTTCTCTGGCTCAAACAGTAGACCAATAAGTTTATTACCAATTCTCGGTAAAATAATGGAAAGAATTGTTTATGAGCAGATTCAGTCTTATTTTTTAAATAATGATTTAATTACAAATTTTCAGCATGCATATAGAGGAAAACACTCAACAGCCACTGCCCTGACTCAGATGGTTGATGACTGGATCAAGGATATGGAGGAAAGGAAAATAATAGGTGTTGTAATGCTTGTTTTCACGGCAGCATTTGATATAATTGACCACGACTTACTGTTAAAAAAACTGGAATATTATGGTTTTTCACAAACCGCATTATTGTGGATGAAAAGTTATTTGACAGACAGAAGACAAATAGTTTACTTTAATGGAAGCTTTTCAAAGGTAAGGGTTGTGGAACATGGCGTGCCTCAAGGAAGTTGTCTTGGGCTGCTCCTCTACACAATCTTTACCAATGATCTTCCATCTGTTTTAGATAAAGCAAGCATTTCAATGTTTGCTGATGATTCCACTATATATTTAGCAGGAACTGATATTGGTGATTTAAATACAAAACTACAGAGAGAGCTACAGTCAGTGGTGGATTGGATAAGGAGTAACAAATTGATTCTCAATGTATCTAAAACTACCTGTTTAGTGGTTGGAACTCATTAACTCTTTATTTTCCAAACCGTAATTTGAAATCAGCATAGAGCAAAATTCTGTAGAGCAAAGAGAAGAGGCTAAACTTTTGGGAGTGATGATTGATAATATATTGTGTTGGGATAGACATGTTCAGAAACTGGTAACTAAAATGGGCAACACTTTGTTATTAAAAGATGGGCACAAAACTTTACACCACAGACCGTTAAACAAGTACTTCATGCTTTGTTTTATTCAAACCTTGATTACTGCTCCGTGGTTTGGTCCAGCACCTCAACAATTAATATAAGAAAACTACAAGTGATTCAGAATAAAGCGTCACCTGTGGCTCTCTCATGTAGGTTTAGATCAGGGGTCACCAACACGGTGCCCGCGGGCACCAGGTAGCCCCCAAGGACCACATGAGTAGCCCTCAGGCCTGTTCTAAAAATGAAAATTGAATATTGATATTATCTGTTTCCCACCTTGTTAAGTCATTGTTGATAGTTATTGTGAGAAATCATTAACGTGATCAGTGTCTTCACATAGATGACTATCATTAATCATTAATAATCATATATAACTAAAGGCAAACTGAGCAAATTTGTTATTTCAGAAGAGTGTATCAAACTGGTAGCCCTTCGTATGACTCAGTACCCATGAAGTAGCTCTCAGTTTCTAAAAGGTTGGTGACCCCTGGTTTAGATTAAATGTTGATAAAATGCATGAAAGCCTGTCATGGTTTAAACTTAAAAATAGATTTGTGTATTCACTAATGATTTTTTTTACATAATGTTACAACAAAAAAAACACCATTTACTTT